>NC_138203.1:8773050-8959489 GCF_964194415.1 Vipera berus
GCCCGGCCGACCGAGGGAAGGAAGAAGGCCGGATTCAGCCCCGGCCCTCCGGAGAAGGGCGAGGCCAAGAAGGTCCGGGCCAAGCGGGGCGGACCGACTTCCCCAGCCCGCAGGACCGGCGCCGAAGTCCCGCTGGCCAGCAGGGAAGGCGGCTGGGAGGGAGCCGGGCGACCCCGCGAGGGGCTCCTTCCGAGGAGAGCGTCCCGGTCCGGGGAGAGCGAGCGGGCGGGTTCGGCCCCGCGGCGAAGGGAGGCAAGGCAAGCGCAGCCCGGAGGGGCGCGCAGCAGCTGCGATCCAGCGCAAAGGATCTCGCCGCGCCTCTTGCGCGGCCGGGTCAGCGGCGAAGGCGGGCTGTGCATGTGCGCGGTCTCTCTCTCTCTCTCTCTGTGTGTGTGTGTGTGTGTGTGTGTGTGTGTGTGTGTCTCGAGTGGTTTGCGAGTCTCTCTGTGTGTGTCTCTGTCTTGCTCTCCTCGTCTGTGTCTGAGTGTGTCCGTTTGTGTCTCTCTGGATGTGTTTGTCTCTCTGTAGGTCTCTCTCTCTGTGTGCGAGTCTGTGTGTATGTTTCTGTGTATTTCTATGCGTGAGTCTGTATCTCTCCGTGTGTGTCTGTGTTTGTGTGTATCTCTATGTGTGAGTCTGTCTCTCTGTGTGTGTGTGTGTGTCTCTTTGTGTGCGAGTCTGTGTGTATGTTTTTGTGTGTTTCTATGTGTGAGTCTGTATCTCTCCGTGTGTGTGTTTGTGTGTATCTCTATGTGTGAGTCTCTCTCTCTCTCTCTCTCTCTCTGTGTGTGTGTGTGTGTGTGTGTGTCTTTGTGTGCGAGTCTGTGTGTATGTTTTTGTGTGTTTCTATGTGTGAGTCTGTATCTCTCCGTGTGTGTGTTTGTGTGTATCTCTATGTGTGAGTCTCTCTCTCTCTCTCTCTCTCTCTCTCTCTCTCTCTGTGTCTCTTTGTGTGCGAGTCTGTGTGTATGTTTCTGTGTATTTCTATGTGTGAGTCTGTATCTCTCCGTGTGTGTCTGTGTTTGTGTGTATCTCTATGTGTGAGTTCTGTGTGTATCTCTGTGTGTGTGTGTGTGTGTGTGTGTGTGTGCTTGCTTGCGTGCAGGGGAAACGAAGCAACTTTGCAAGCGGCGCCCGCCCCCCCCCGTCCCACAGCCAGGAGGACCCCAGACTCCTCGCTACAGCCCAGGCCAGCCCATCCGGGCCCCTCCGCCTCCCCTTTGGCCCCGGCTGGGAACTTCCCAGGCAGCGCCGACCTCTCCAGACCCTCCCGGAGACGTTCGGCTGCCCACCTGACCTGCCCGTCCACCTGCAGCTCGGCGGCGGCGACTCACCTGGTCCGGGTGCTGCTGCTGCTTGCTGCTGGCGGCTGCAGGTGAGCGGGGTGCCCGGCTTGTTTACGCCCGGCCGGAGCAGGAGCAGGAGCGGGCCCAGGCGAGGAGGAGGAGGAGGAGGCGACTGCAGGCGGGGCGGCACCGGGACCCTCCCCAGCTCGGCCCCGGGGCGCTTGCGGGTGCGGAAGGCAGGGGCGGCGGCGGCGGCGGCATCGGCATCGGCGGCGCTGCAGGCGGGGCTGCTCTTCAGGTGCGAGAGGCGCGTGGGTGGGGGACAAGGGGAGGGAGGCAAGGAAAAGGACTCTGGGAGTTGTAGTTTGCAGCTGGGGAGAGCTGCCCGAGGCTCCGCTTGGCTCGGCTTGCCGGCAGCTGTTTCTTGGCTGAGACCGGTCCTTCTCGCCGGATGCGGAGCCTCCAGTGGGCAGGAGCAGTCTACCTGTCGTCGGGAGGGCAGGAAAGGGTTAAGCTTGCCCCGCCCGGGGAACTTCGGGGTCTGCTTTCAGCACCATCTGCCCGGCTGGGGAGGGAGGGGGGAGGTGTTTCCCCCCCCCAAAAGTTGCGCCTCTGAAAGCCGGGCTGAAATAGGCAGAAGTGTCCGACAGTGGGTGGGTGGGGGGCTCTCCCCAGCTTTTAACAGAGGCAAAAGACCCTCCAGCGGGTCCGGTCCAGCTTGAACGAATCAAGGTTTAAACCCAGTTTGTCTGCTTCTGACTCCCCGCCAGGTATGAATTTACTTGCACCCGATTTCTCTCCTCCCCCAACCGCCAACTCCCCCCCCCGGGGGTAATTAATTCAATCCAAACTCGTGTGATCAAAACTCTCAGGGGTTGGAAATTCACTCGAGGCATCGCTGCAAGATTACGCACCGTTAATATTTCCTCCCGGCCCTTGTTCACACGTGCTGAATCTCGGGTCAACCTCGGGTCGTCTGAATGGTGCTTGAACTTTTCCTGGGTGAGTTGAAGAGCGCGGTTTGTCGGTTGTAAAACAAAAAGGCGGTAAAATCCCCCCTCTCGGGGAAAGCAAAGGAAATGGCTGCGTGGCTTGTGGGGAGGTTGTGCAGATTGGGCGGTTGGAGTTGTGCAACGTGGAAACAAACAAACCAAAAAAAAAGAGAGGTAAAATGTCATGAAGCCTAAACATAGAATTATTTAAGGCAAGGGCGTCCAACCTAGGCCATGCTGAAGTCCACAAGTCTTAAAAGTGGCCAAGGTTGGATACCCCTGATCTAAAAGCATTCCGTGAAGACCCTGGCTGACTTTTAAAAAAAGAAAAAAAAAGGGAATAAAACCAATAACGAAAGGGAAGAATCGATGAATAAAGGGCAGCGATTGCTCAAGAGTAAATCAGATTTAAAGGCATGCAGGAATAATAGGCGGGACGCGGTGGCTCAGTGGGTTAGGACGCTGAGCTTGCCGATCAGAAGGTCGGCAGTTTGGCGGGTCGAATCCCGAGTGCCGCGTAGCAGAGTGAGCGCCTGTTAGTCATCCCAGCTTCTGCCAACCTAGCAGTTCGAAAGCACGTAAAAATGCAAGTAGAAAAATAGGGACCACTCCGGTGGGAAGGTAACAGCGTTCCGTGCGCCTTTGGCGTCTAGTCATGCCGGCCACAGGACCACGGAGACGTCCTCGGACAAGCGCTGGCTCTTCGGCTTTGAAACGGAGATGAGCACCGGCCCCTAGAGTTGGAAACGACTAGCACGCATGTGCGGGGGAACCTTTACCTTTAGGAATAATAGAGCTTTAAATGGGCCAGATTTGCATTGGGGTGGGTGGGTGGGGGGAGGAACAGTCTTTTCTGAAGTACGTGTGTGTGTGTGGGGGGGGGGGGGAAGCACAGAGAAGACCTGTTGCCATTTCATCCTCTTGTCTGGTGGGTGGCTGCCTTCCTCCCCTCCTATTTGAACCTTTTCTCCGGGTTCAGCCCTGCAGAGTTGCCTGTTAGAGCTGCAACCTTGATACAGGTAAAGGAGAACAGAGGGGAACGTGTGTTTTGGAAGCAGCAAACAAAGCAGCAGATAAATTTGTGTTTTTCCTTCACAGAGCCTCGGTGATCTAAAACAGGGATTCCCAACCTTGAAGATAACGTGGATTTCAACCCCCAGAAGCCATCTTAAAGCATGCTGGCTGGGGAATTCTGGGAATTGAAGTCTATCCATCTTAAAGCGTGCGGGCTTGGGAATTCTGGGAACTGAAGTTTACAAATCTTAAAGCTTGCTGCCTGGGGAATCCTGGGTGTTGAAGGCCGCTAATCTTAAAGCTTGCTGGTTGGGGAATTCTGAGAACTTTTTTTTTTTTAGTCCCATTTATATCCCGCCCTTCTCCGAAGACTCAGGGCGGCTTACAATCTAAGAAGCACAAATCAATGTGCTTAGCAATAGCCTTCATTCTATGTATATGTCTGCTTATTAGGGCTTTCGGGGGGGCCCCAAGCGGCATTTTTACAAAATCAGCTTATTGCCCCCAACAATCTGGGCCCTCATTTTACCTACCTGGGAAGGATGGAAGGCTGAGTCAACATTGAGCCTGGTGGGACTCGAACCTGCACTAATTGCAGGCAGCTGGTGTTACTTAGGGAGGCATTAGCCCACTGCTCCACCAAGGCTCTACTGAAGTACTTATATCCTAAACTTTGCTGCCTGGGGAATTCTGGGAGCTGAAGTTCACACATCTTAAGGCATGCCGGCTGAGGAATTCTGGGAACTGAAGTCCATGTGTCTTAACGTTGCCAAGGGTGGAAAACCAGAGAGAAACGAAGAGAAAAAAGCAAAAAGAACATTGAGGGGAAGGCACAAGGCTACATGTGACAACCACCTTCATGACAGTGAATGAGTGTTTCTAAAAATGGCAGCTTCCCAGCCAACTTAGGAAAAGCTTCACCACGCTAAAATCTGTGCCAGGAACTGGAGAAGTGGAAGATAGACATAGAAGGTCAGTTTGCTCTCGGGATTAAGGTCCCAGTGCGTTCTAGTCCTGCCTGAGCCATGATGGCCAGCTGGGTGACTTTGGGCCAATCACCAGGAGACGGTGAGTTCTAGTCCTGCCTTAGGCATGAAAGCTAGGTGACTTTGGGCCAATCACCAGGAGACAGTGAATTCTAGCTCTTCCTTAGGCATGAAAGCTAGCTGGGTGACTTTGGGCCAATCACCAGGAGACGGTGAGTTCTAGTCCTGCCTTAGGCATGAAAGCTAGGTGACTTGGGGCCAATCACCAGGGGACAGTGAATTCTAGCTCTTCCTTAGGCATGAAAGCTAGCTGGGTGACTTTGGGCCAATCACCAGGAGACGGTGAGTTCTAGTCCTGCCTTAGGCATGAAAGCTAGGTGACTTGGGGCCAATCACCAGGGGACAGTGAATTCTAGCTCTTCCTTAGGCATGAAAGCTAGCTGGGTGACTTTGGGCCAATCACCAGGAGACGGTGAGTTCTAGTCCTGCCTTAGGCATGAAAGCTAGGTGACTTGGGGCCAATCACCAGGGGACAGTGAATTCTAGCTCTTCCTTAGGCATGAAAGCTAGCTGGGTGACTTTGGGCCAATCACCAGGGGACGGTGAGTTCTAGTCCTGCCTTAGGCATGAAAGCTAGGTGACTTTGGGCCAGTCACAAGGAGACAGTGAATTCTAGCTCTTCCTTAGGCATGAAAGCTAGCTGGGTGACTTTGGGCCAATCACCAGGAGACGGTGAGTTCTAGTCCTGCCTTAGGCATGAAAGCTAGGTGACTTTGGGCCAATCACGAGGGGACAGTGAATTCTAGCTCTTCCTTAGGCATGAAAGCTAGCTAGGTGACTGGGCCAATCACCAAGAGATGGTGAGTTCTAGTCCTGCCTTAGGCATGAAAGCTAGGTGACTTTGGGCCAATCACCAGGAGATGGTGAGTTCTAGTCCTGCCTTAGGCATGAAAGCTAGGTGACTTGGGGCCAATCACCAGGAGACAGTGAATTCTAGCTCTTCCTTAGGCATGAAAGCTAGCTGGGTGACTTTGGACTAATCACCAGGAGACAGTGAGTTCTAGTCCTGCCTTAGGCGTGAAAGCTGGCTGGGTGACTTTTCTCTCTCTCTCTCTCTCTCTCTCTCTCTCTCTCTCTCTCTCTCTCTCTCTCTCTCTCTCTCTCTCTCTCTCTCTCTCTCTCTCTCTCTCTCTCCATGCAAAGAGGAAAGAAGGAAGGAAGAAAAAGAGAAAGAAAGGAAAGAGAGAGAGCAGGCAGAATCTTAAAGATTCCTCAACTATTTTTCCTAAACCAGAAACCATTGCATTTAAACACACACATGCAAACACACACACGTACACAAAGCAGAGCGTCTGGCAAACATCATACAATTGAAGATATGCATTAAAAAAAAGACTCCTTCACGTATGCCTGGCGCTTGGCGTTTTCCACACACTGGTTCTGGTGTGTGTGTGTGCTGAGAACTTTATTAATATACTTGCAAACCCTTGAATTTTTTCAGCTAGGATTCAGGGTTGCGAAGTACGTCTGTTCTAGGGTGTGGGTGCTGCTTTTATAGTCATTTTATAGAATTAAGTAGGAGGAGAGAGCTGCGTTCGTTTACAGTAGCCAAAAATCAGAAGGCCAAGTTTGTGTCTTTTAATAAAACGTGTTAGAGACGGTTTTCGTCAGACACCTGATTTACAGCAAGGGTGTTTAAATTCATATCCTGTGCATTGCAAATGTTATTTGTGTGGTGATTTTTATCCCCTGTTTAAATTCAGGCTTTCAATGAAGCCTGAAAGCCTAAATTGAAAGAAGAAATTAAGTAAATAATAATTTCACTTAAATAAGTATACAAATAAGTCCGTGTCTTTCAGCCCTTGGAAGAAGAGCTATATTGCAAAACCATTTCCAAAAAAAAACCTTGCCAAGAAAACTCCGGAGACCAGACCAGGCGATTGCCAGGAGTCAACACTGACTCAAAGGCACTAAAACCCCCCAAAAGTGTGTTTGTGTTGTGTGGTTTATGTGTGTATGTGTGCGCACGCACATGTGCATGCTCTTTTTATAATCCTGTTAGATCTTTAATGACTCTGAAGGTGGTTTGATGGTAACATTGCCTTGCATGGCCACGCACTCACACACTTGCACACACCAACACATGTACACACACACACATACACACCCTGCCGAGTCCTCTGAACCACCCTTCCTTCCGTGCTGTGTTTTTAACAACCTTTAGACTGGCCTGTTTCCCTGCTTCTTTCTGATTTTATAGCTTTTATCGATGTGCATTAAGTGGATTTTTCTTTATCAGTCCTGAAATTGCAATCCCTTTATGACCTCCTATCGTGCCTCAAGTTGCATTTCTTTATGTTTTAAAGATAAAGAGGGTTTTTAAGGAATTAAACAAACAGCAAAAACAAACAGAGATGGGCAATTCACGATTTTCCAACCTCTCTAAGCCTGAAATACGAGGATTAAGTGGTGTTCTGGGCTCAGAGACTGCAAAATTCCACTTAGGTTTCATCCTGTTTTGCAAGAGGTGAAGGCCAGGTTTGGTGCTGGGGGAGGAGATGTCCCCCCCCCCTTGCTAGAAAAAGATGTTTCAAAAGAACAGAATCTTTGTAGCTCAGGCTTGAACTGGGGTCCTTGGTGCTCTCTGAGCTTGGTGGTTTTCATGCAGATGTTTCATGACCCAACTAGGGAACACCATCAGTGTTAGGAGGGTTGGGAGGAGGAAGAGGAAGAGGAGGACTGTGGGGTCCTGGGTGCTCTCTGAGCTTGGTGGTTTTCATGCAGATGTTTCATGACCCAACTAGGGAACACCATCAGTGTTAGGAGGGTTGGGAGGAGGTAGAGGAAGAGGAGGACTGTGAGGTTCTTGATGCTCTCTGGGCTTGGTTGTTTCCTTGCAGACGTTTCATTACCCAACTAGATAACATCCTCAGTGCTAGAAGGGAGTAGGGTTTGTGGAATGATGGAGGAGGAGGAGGAGGAGGAGGAGGAGGAGGAGGAGATGATACTGTGGGGTCGTTGGTGCTCTCTGAGCTTGGTGGTTTTCATGCAGACGTTTCATGACCCAACTAGGGAACACCATCAGTGTTAGAAGGGAGGAGGGTTGGCGGAGAGGAGGAGGAGGAGGAGGAGGAGAAAGTGGAGGAATAGAACTGTTGTTGTTGTTAGCTGCGAAGTCGTGTCCGACTCATCACGACCCCATGGACAACGTTCCTCCAAGCCTTCCTGTCCTCTACCATCTTCTGGAGTCCATTTAAGCTCACGGCTACTGCTTCAGTGACTCCATCCAGCCACCTCATTCTCTGTCGTCCCTTTCTTCTCTTGCCCTCAACCTTTCCCAGCATGAGGCTCTTCTCCAGTGAGTCCTTCCTTCTCATTAGGTGGCCAAAGTATTTGAGTTTTAGCTTCAGGATCTGGCCTTCTAAAGAGCAGTCAGGGTTGATCTCCTCTAGGACTGACCGGTTTGATCGCCTTGCAGTCCAAGGGACTCGCAGGAGTCTTCTCCAGCACCACAGTTCATCTTCAGCACCATAGGACTGGGGGCTCCTTAATGCTCTCTAATCTTGGTTGTTTTCTTGCAGACGTTTCATGACCCAACTGGGTAACATCATCACTCTGGAAGGGAGTGGGGTTTTCTCCCTGTTCATACACTGAAGTTTGTGAAGGTATTCTGGGTTGTTGTTTACTGTTTGGTTATTTGTCTGAGTTAGTTGTTCCTTGATTGGGATATTTTTTTTACTACTTGATTTGTTGACCTTTTGTAAACAACATCTACATACCATTCAGAAAAGACAACAAAAAAGCTAAAAGTAAACAAAAAGACCCAAACGTTTCCTGGCCACCCAGATAAGCAAAGATTAATACCAGAACAACAATCAGGCAGTGAAACAATAGCCCAATCCAGGAACCATCAGTTCAGACAATCGGGAGAACAATCTAATCAAGGAACCACCAGGAACATTCCCATCAATTCTAGCAAGCCACTAGTATTTGAACAAGCCGGCCTGGCCTGATGGGGGATGGGTTGGGTTTTTATGGTCATTTTAATATATGTATTTACTGTATTTACATTTTAATATATGTATTTACTGTTTTTAGTTGGGCATATGTTTAATTTTCTTTTAACTTTTGTATTTTTGTATTTTTTATATATCTGCCCTGTTCACCGCCCTGAGTCCTTCGGGAGAAGGGCGGTATATAAATAAAATTATTATTATTATTATTATTAATTATTATTATTATTATTATTGTTGTTGTTGTTGTTGTTGTTATTATTATTATTATATAAATAGAGAGCAAGCAACCCCACCCCACCCCGCTTCTAGCACTGATGATGTTACTTAGTTGGGTCATGAAAGGTCTGCAAGAAAACAATCAAAACTCAGCGCAGAGAGCATCAAGACTCCTTCTCCTCCTCCTCAAACCCCACTCCCTTCTAGCACTGATGGTATTATCTAGTTGAGTCATGAAATGTCTGCAAGAAAACTACCAAGATCAGAGAGCACCACAGATTCCACATTCCTCCTCCTCCTCCTCCCCCTCCTCCCCCTCCTCCTCCTCCTCCTCCTCCTCTCCATAAACCTCACTCCCTTCTACCTCTGATAGTGTTACCTAGTTGGGTCATGAAACTTCTGCAAGAAAACAAGCAAGCTCAGAACGAACCAGGGACCCCAGAAAGACATGGGTTTTTTTGCCCGGAGTGTGGTGTTGTAGGGGAAAGAGAATCCAACCAAGCCCATGGCATAATTTGTCACCAGTGGCACTTTTTAATGGCAGTCTCTCTTGACTCTCTTAATACCAACATGGCGGAGGGGGATAAGCTTCCGAAACAAACTCAGGATGAATAATATAGCTGCCCCTCTCCGGCCCTCCAGCTCTCTTAAAATGACTCGTGTCCCATCTGCAAGGAGAGAAAAGAGAATTAGCAAAACCCGCCAAGGCTGTTTATCCAACTACCCACCCTACCAAAGTCTTCCAACCTCCTTACTCCAAGGGATTTATTTATTTAGCGTATGGCTGGTCACACACAGAATTAAAAGCAGTTCATATTTACAAGTTAGAACAGTTAAAACAATTTTTTTTTAAAAAAGAAGCAATTATAAAACCTAAGAGGAAAACAGAAATAACATTTTAGAGTTTAATGTCGAGTTTGGAGATCCAGTCAGTAGCTGCCGTTGTTACGCAGAGGAAGGGATCTAAGTGACCAACTCTCATGGTTTCCCTACTAACGAGTGGGTGTGCTGGGATTTGGGGTCCAAACAGATGGGGGGGGCTACAGTTAGAGAAGGCTACCTCTAGTCTTACAAAATGCCCCTATTTCCTGTCTAGAAAGAAAAAAGCAGGAGCAAGGTTTGCAAAGGTTAATCATCAGGCCAAAGGTGGGGGGGAAGGTATGTGATTTTTTTCCCCAGCAGAAATATTTGGTTGCCAAGGGAAAGGAGAGCTTGATCTTTGAAGGTCCTGGCATGAGATGGTTTCATCCATCTATTCCTTCACCGTTTTCCATTTTAATTTTAAGGACAAGTTTCTAGCACTCGTGGTTTTGCAGTGAGCGGTCAAGAGGCAATGGCAGGACTGAGAAGAGTCGGTGATTTTTCCAGCAAAAAATACTTGGTTGGGGAAAAGGAGAGTTTAATCGCTGAAGGTCCTGGCATTAACGGTTTCACCTATCTATTCCTTCACTTTTCTGTTTTAATTGTAAAGACAAGTTTCTAGTACTCATGGCTTGCTGTGAAAGTGGGTGAGTGGTCAAAAGCAAATGACAGAAGTTGGCATCCACAAGTTTGAAAGTTGCCAAGGTTGGACACCCCTGCTCTAGAATGACAGGTAGTCCCCGACTTACAACAGCTCGTTTAGTGACCATTCAAAGTTACAACGGCACTGAAAAAGTGACTTGGGGCCGTTTTTGCACACTTACGACCGTTGCAGCATTCACGGGATCAGAATCTGGACTCTTGGCAACTGGCATGTACTTATGACGGTTGCACTGTCCCGGGGTCACGTGATCACCTTTTGTGACCTTCCGACAAGCAAAGTCAGAATGGGAAAGCCAGATTCACTTGACCGTGTGACTAGCTTAACAATTGCAGTGATTCACGTAACAGTGGCGGCGAGAAAGATCATAAAATGGAGCAAACCTCACTTAACAACTGTCTCGCTTAGCGACAGACCTTTTGAGCTACATTGCGGTCATAAGTTGAGGACTACCTGTAAAAAGACACGATTTCTTTGGCAGAGATATTTGGGAGATGTAGTCTCTGAAGGTCCTGGCACTGGAGGTTTCCCCCATCTATCCCTTCACCTCTCTGTTTTAATTTTAACGACAGGTTTCTAGTACTCATGGTTTTGCAGCGAGTGGTCCAGGGGCAGTGGCAGGACTGAGGAGAGTTGGTGATTTTTTCCCAGCGAAAATATTTGGTTGGGGAAAAGGAGAGTTTAAATCTCTGAAAGTCCTGGCATTTGAGGTTTCACCCATCTTATTTCTTCACTTTTCTATTTTAATTTTAAAGACAAGTTTCTAGTTGCTGTGAAAGTGGGTGGGTGGTCAAGAGCAAATGACAAAAATGAGAAGAGTTGGCGTCTGCAACTCTGAAAGTTGCACAGGTTGGACATCCCTGTTCTAGATTAATTGGCCGAATCAATTTAATTGAAATTGGGAGGAATATTTTTCAACTTCCTGGTCCTGGTTCCCACCCCGGTTAGGCAATTGCGCAAAACCTGGCACGGCTTCCCCAAATAGCCATAAAACTATGCAGCAGCAGGAAAAGCAAATCAAAATATCTTGGGGGCTGGAAACTTAGAGCAGGCATGTGATGTCGCAACTTTGCTGAAGCCAGTCAAATCCGTAAGTTATTAAGGGAGCTTGAGGTGGGGAAAATGCTTTGATTTTGGGTTTTACTGATTAGATTGATGTTGTTATAGAAATGGCTAGTTTATGCTATTGTAGGAAAATAAAAAGTTGAGGTCGATGCTGACTTATTTTACTGCAACAGAGAGAGTCGGAAATCAATGCCTTTTTTTTCTCCCCCCCCCCGTTTTCACACTTCTCTTTTCCCCTTCCCTTTGTTTCCTACTACTTGCTTCTGTATTTTCGTATTTTATACTAAAAGCTAAAAAAATAAATATGTAAAAAAAAAAGAATATTTTGACAGGGCCTTGCCCTCAGGCCTGTCTTAAGTTCCCACAGTTAGCCCTTGACTTGTGACCCAAATTGCCATTGCTAAGCCAGGTGGGTATTAAGGGAGCCACACGCCCAATTTTACGACTTCCCCCCCCCCTCGTGGTGGTTAAGCAAATCCCTACTGTTGTTAAGTGAATCACAGAGTTGTTAAGTAAATCTGGCTTGCCTTAGCTCTCAGAAGCTGGCTGGGAAGTCGTGAATCGCAAGAGACGGGGCAGCCGTCATAAATACACACCAGTTGCCGGGTGTCCAAATTTTGATCGCCTAATTATTGGGAGGATCGGCTTTAGCTTACTTTTCTGAGTGCTACTGCAACTTCAGATCCATCACTAAATGAATGGTGGTTAAGTTGTGGACCACCATCTTGTTCAACCCCTTTGAGGAATCTATTCCATCATTCCCAATAGGTGGTCATGTAGCCTCACTGGGAATCCTCCAATAAGTGGAGACCACAAGGTGATTAAGGAGACCCACCTGCCAGAATATAGAGTAGAGTGGAGTAAATAGAATTAGAATTAGAATTAGAATTAGAATTAGAATTAGAATTAGAATTAGAATAGAATAGAATAGAATAGAATAGAATAGAATAGAATAGAATAGAACAGAGTAGAACAGAGTAGAGTAGAGTAGAGTAGAGTAGAGTAGATAGAATAGAGCAGAATAGGAGTAGAGTAGAGTAGAATAGAACAAAACAGAACAGAGTAGAGTAGATAGAATAGAATAGAGCAGAATAGGAATAGAATAGAATAGAGTAGAGTAGAGTAGAGTAGATAGAATAGAATAGAATAGAATAGAATAGAATAGAATAGAATAGAGCAGAATAGGAGTAGAGTAGAATAGAACAGAACAGAACAGAACAGAGTAGAGTAGAGTAGATAGAATAGAATAGAGCAGAATAGGAGTAGAGTAGAGTAGAGTAGATAGAATAGAATAGAGCAAAATAGTAGAGTAGAGTAGAGTAGAGTAGAGTAGAGTAGAGTAGAGTAGAATAGAATAGAATAGAATAGAATAGAATAGAATAGAATAGAATAGAATAGAATAGAATAGAATAGAATAGAATAGAATAGAATAGAATAGAATAGCTGAGTTACAAGGGACCTTGGAGGTCGTCTAGTCTAAACCCTATATCATTTCAGAGAAATGGTTGTCCAATCCCTCCTTAAAAACTTCCAATGTTGCAGCATTCATAACTTCTGGAAGCAAGTTGTTCCACTGATTAATTGTTCTCACTGTCAGGAAATTCCACCTTAATTCCAGGTTGCTTCTCTCCTTGATTATTTTTCACCCATTGCTTCTTGTCCTGCCTTCTGGTGCTTTGGAAAGTAGGCTGATTGACACCCCCCTCCTTCTTTGTGGTAACCCCTTAGACATTGGAAGGCTGCTGTCATGTCACTCCTAGTGCTTCTTTTCATTAAATGAGACATACCCATTTCCTGCAATTGTTTTTCATATGTTTTAGCCTCCAGCCCCCTAATCATCTTTGTTGCTCTTCTCTGCAGTCTTTCTAGACTCTCAACATCTTTTGTACACTGAGTGAGGAGTCATAGATCAGGACTTCTAACCAATCAGAATAGAGCTGGGAGGGACCTTGGAGGTCTTCTAGTCCAACCCCCCGCTCAAGCAGTCCGGTCAAAGATGAGGTCTACAGAAGGAACTATAGGTAATCCTTGACTGTTGCAGTATCCCCTTGGTCATGTGATCAAAATTCAGACATTTGGCAACTAATTCATATTTATGACGGTTCGCAGAGTCCCGGGGCCCTGCGATCCCCTTTCGTGACCCAGCAAAGTCAAACGGGGAAGTTAAATTCACTAAACAGCAGTGTGAGTAACTTAACAAGTGCCGTGATTCACTTAACAATGGTTGCAAGAAAGGTCGTAAAATGTGGCAAAACTCACTTAACCACTGTGTTGCTTAGCAACAGGAATTTTGGCCTCAGTTACGGCATAAGTCTAGGACTACCTATAGTAGTCAGAGATTGTCTATCTCGGGGGTCTTCCAACTTGGCCCTTTTATGACTTGTGGACTTCAACTCCCAGAATTCCTCAGCCAGCATGCCTGGCTGAGGAATTCTGGGAGTTGAAGTCCACAAGTCACAAAAGGGCCAAGTTGGAAGACCTTTGGTCTGTCTATCTGGTACTTTGTCAGCTCCTTACAGGGCAGCCCTAACACAAACCAACCGAGATACATGTAAATATTACTCCAAGCTACATCTAGTCCTCAACTTACAACCCTCCACTTAATGACTGCTCAAAGTTACGATATCCCCGAAAAAAAGGACCTTATGACTGGTTCCTCCCTGTTATGACCACATCGCAGAAATATCAGTGCCCCCACCCAACTTAGTTTTTCAGTCTTGCACCCAGGTTTTAGAGTCCTTACTTAAGGTTCATATACGGGAAAGATGGAGGCAGGCTTGGCAAACGTGCACAGAGCATCATGTCCACCTGGTGGTCGTAGTATGGGAAACTCCTGAAAGAGAAGAGAAGGGAGAGGACCATCATTAGAAGCACCACTAGACTATGAAGATTCTCAGTCATCCAGGTCATAGTTATCCTAAAGATGCTTTTTCACGAGGTAACTGGACTTTCTTGTATTTCTTTGAAGACGTTTCGCTTCTCGTCCAAGAAGCTTCTTCAGCTCTGGATGGTGGGGAATGGAAGGATTTATACTCCTTGCAGACAGCTGGTTATTTGCATTCTTTCAGAGAGTCGTTGAGGCCACTTGGAAGCTTATCTGTGTCCTCGGGGTCACCTGAGTGGTGCAAATGGGTGTGGAGCCTTTTTGGCTGCAGGATGTTTTCTGCCCTGAAGGGACATGTAAACCTCCAAGTGGCCTCAACGGCTCTCTAAAAGAATGCAAATGACCAGCTGTCTGCAAGGAGTATAAATCCTTCCATTCCCCAACATCCACTCAGAACTGAAGAAGCTTCTTGGATGAGAAGCGAAATGTCTTCAAAGGAAAAACAAGAAACTCCAGTTGCCAGGTTAGGCACACTGCGGCATACTCTTCTGGATATCACATTGTGGTGATTTTTTTTCCATGCTGACCCAACGATGTACAAGATAAAAAAGCCAACCATGAAAATCTGGAGAAACCTGTTTGGACAGGTAGGTAGTAAGAAAAGGGCAGTGTAGTTGGATCGGGCCAAGGACTGCTGACTCCAGCATCTAGGCTTCAAGAGTTAACCCCACATCTCAACCCCTGCAATCAAGTTATGAAGTAGCTAGCAGGGGGTTAGACTAGAAGACCTCCAAGGTCCCTTTTAACTCTTATTCAGTTATGGGGTTCAGTCTGGACAGGCCAGATTGAAGAAGGATGTGTTTCACTCCATTGACCCTAACCCTAATTCTTTCTTCTTTTCTCTTGCAAATCTTTCTCTATAAAAACCCATCCCTTTCAGTGTTCTCCAGGAGAAGAGCGACTTTAATCTGAAAATAAATTTACAAGTTCTTAGTCTAATTCAGCAAATTGAAAGATAAATCAATCTCGGTGCTTCATTTAAAACCAGCAGCTTTTAAGCCCTTTGTGACCACGCTTCACTAACATTAAGCAGGATGAGGCCAAGTTGTGACTTGGAGAGGAGATAAAATTGGAGGCTGATGTGCTTATAGGAGAAGGAATGGTAGAACCTGGGGTTGGAATAAAAAGAGGAATCAGCCTGGAATCCCTACATAGCCACAAGTGAACTAAGTTAAATTCTTTTGAGTGTTGTTAGTTCTTGTAGATAAGATAACCTTCAGTGTCACCTTTTTCTGTGGAACACCCTGGCACACATTAAAAAAAACAACCCAAATTATCTAACTCTGACTAGATGACAACCCTTACTTGAGAAGTTTCTTGTGCGTAGGCTTTTAGTAATAAATCAGTTTATCTGAACCTTCACATACGAACTTGGCCTTTCATGCCCGACAGTGTTAGAATCGGAAATAAAACTCAGCATTATTTGGCAGGTAAACTCCATGCCTGGTGGGTCCCTTGGAATGTTGACCTTGACTGCAAGGGTCTTCCTTGTTTAATGTTGAGCCCAAGGAGAGGTGGGCAAAAGAGGAAAACACTCAAGACAGTAACACAGGAAATTGAGGATTTCGTGGCGTATGAGGTTCAAGTAGGCATGTCCCTGGGCTATGGCCAAAAAAAGTCAAGGCAATGGTCTCACTGAAGCTCCACTTGGTTTTTATGGGCAACGCAGCTTCTGCGGCTCCTAACTCTTGAGGTTCTTGACGGATATCCTGAAGAAGTTTCTGGATCCCTGGGATGATTTCTACTGAATTCATCTCCAAAGTCCTCTAGAGTTAATGACGTGGAACCGCTTTGTGAAGACGTTTGGGCTACAGCAGCATCGGTACCTTCTACTTGCCTCTTTCCTTATCTCAACTCACTTTGACCAGACGTGTGCTAGTTGTAAGGTTGCCTTTTTTAAAAGGTAAAGTAAAGGTTCCTCCGCACATGCGTGCTAGTCTTTTCCGACTCTAGGGGCTGGTGCTCATCTCCGTTTCAAAGCCGAAGAGCCAGCGCTTGTCCGAGGACGTCTCCGTGGTCATGTGGCCGGCATGACTAGACGCCAAAGACACACGGAACGCTGTTACCTTTCCACCGTAGTGGTCCCTATTTTTCTACTTGCATTTTTTACGTGCTTTCAAACTGCTAGGTTGGCAGAAGCTGGGACGAGTAACAGGCGCTCACTCTGCTACGCGGCACTCGGGATTCGACCCGCCAAACTGCTGACCTTCTGATCAACAAGCTCAGTGTCCTAACCCACTGAGCCACCGCGTCCCCCGCCTTTTTTGCTCTACAGCAATATCTCTCAATGTTGTCCACTTGAAGACTTGCTGGCTGGAGAATTCTGGGAGTTGACGTCGACCCATCTTCAAGTGGTCAAGGCTGAGAAATACTGCTCCATGCTATGCAAACCTTTGACCTCTTCTGTATGTGGTCTAGATGGCCAGTCTTCGTTCAGGGTTCTACAGGCCCAGCATCCATCCTGGTGTAGACCAGATTTCTCTTCATCCTAGTCTCACTAATGGCTTTTAGGCAAACCACTAGTTTGCTCCCCTCAATAAGAAGATGACATTTGATGGGTTGTTCCAGCATGCCAGGACGGGGGAATCAGAAGTTGGGGGCATCTGAACAGCCAATTGTGGTGGTGGGGGATGTAGAACAGCCTCTCCTGAAAAAAGATCTTTAGAAGCCCTCAACCTCCTGTTCATCTCAGAAGTATGTTGAGCAAGACGTGCTGATGTTTCACTAACAGTCAATCAGAATAGAGCTAGAAGGGACCTTGGAGATCATCTAGTCCAACCCCGTGCTCAAGCAGGAGACCCTGGCCTAGACAAATCCCAGACAAATGGTTGTGTCTAGTGTCTTCTTCAAAACCTCCAGTGATGGAGCACGCACAGTTTCTGAATGCAAGCTGTTCCACTGGCTAATTGTTCTCACACTGGTTAATTGTTCTCGCAGTACTAGCTTCACATTTTTGAACTGGACATGAAGCTGTGTTTGGCAACAGCAGGGCCACATTGGGGCTTCTGGGGGCCCTATGCATTTTTGCCTTTGCGGGCCCCCTCCCTCTATAAAAACAAAAGTACTGATCAGAATAACAGAGCTGCTGTCTTATCTATCCCGCATTTTTTTTCTATCTTACCAAGAAGTAGGTCTACTTTATCAAATGCCTTCCTGAAGTATTTGTGAATTTTGTCCCTCTCTCAAGACTTACTCACAGGATGACATTCCTCATTCTTCCAAGAATGCCAGAATATCTTACCCCTTTGTGGCCACTCTGTGGTTCCCTTCCTCTACTCCAGGGGTAGGCAACCTTGGCTCTTTTAGGACACGTGGACCAACTCCCAGAATTCCTGAGCCAGCTGTGCTGGCTCAGGAATTCTGGGAGTTGAAGTCCACTTGTCCTAAAAGAGCCAAGGTTGCCTACCCCTGCTCTAGTCCCACTCTTGGTAAGGTATGTCCTGCTTAGACAGGCAGAGAAACAGACTTTGGAACTGATTGGCTAATTGACAATAGTTAACTTAGCAGCTCTAAATTGTAGACTTTTAAGTTAATTTTTAAACAACATTTTAAAAGTTAAGACTGATAGCTCTGCACATAAGGAGCTAAACACAGAGACTATCTGCCCATTGTTGTGGTGTTGGTGAAAAAAATTAACATTTGTATACTGAAGTCCCCACTAACAGGGATTTTCCAACCAGTGCTCAATGCTAGGTATTAACCTAGCACTGGGGTGTCAAACTCAATTTCACTGAGGGCCGCATCAGCATTGCGGTTGCCCTCAGGGGACCGGGTGGGTATGGCCAGGGTGGGCGTGGCCTACTGGGTGGGCATGGCTAGAGCGCGTATGGCCTACTGGGTGGGCGTGGCCAGCTCTACATCGTTGGCATCAAGGGTGCCTATGGGGGCCTGGGCAGGAGTGGGACAGATCTGAGGGTCTCTGGCAGAAGGAGGGTCTCTGGGCCAGGGCCAAGGCAGTGGGGGCCGTTCCCTCACTGTTTCCAGGAAGGCTTCGCGGGCCGCATGAAACCACTTCGCGGGCCGGATCTGGCCCCCCGGGCCTTGTGTTTGACATGTCTGACCTAGCAGAAGGAAATCTGCAAGCTGGTTTCAATTATATCTGACAACTCCAGAGTGACACAGTGGGAAAGCTGGCCATTGCACAGGATTTCTCTCTCTCTCTTCTCATCTCTTTCCATCTCTCTCTCCATCTCTCTCTCCATCTCTCTTTTTCTCCCTGTCTCCATCTCTCTCTGTCTCTCTTTCTCTCTCTGTACGTGTGTATGTGTGTGTATTCGTGTATATGTGTGTAGGAGGGAAAGATGACCGCATTATACAGCAGTGTTCTTCAACCTCAGCAAATTCAAGATATGTGGACTTCAGCTCCCAGAATTCCCCAGCTAGGATGGCCCTAGTGAAATCTCCTACCTACCCCATTCATCTTTTATTTTATTTATTTATTTATTTATTTTTGGGACTTATATGCCGCCCTATCTCCCAAAGGACTCAGGGCGGCTAACAACAATAAAAAACAATACAAAAATTAAAAAAGAAATAAATAACAGCCCCAAAATAAATTAACTACACAGTTAAAAATTAAAACATATTTAAAAACCCATCATCAATCCAGGTCAGCCTGATGGAAGAAGAAAGTTTTGAGGTCGCGGCGAAAGGACCGGAGGTCCGGGGCCATCCGAAGCTCAAGGGGGAGTTGGTTCCAAAGGGCTGGTGCTCCCACAGAGAAGGCCCTCCCCCTGGGGGTCGCCAGCCGACATTGTCTGGCCCACGGCACCCTGAGGAGGCCCTCTCTGTGTGAACGCACTGGGCGATGGGAAGTCGTCCCCGGTAGCAGACGGTCCTGCAAATATCCTGGGCCTAAGCCATGTAGGGCTTTAAAGGTAAGTACCAGCACCTTAAATCTCGCCCGGAAGACAACTGGTAGCCAATGCAGCTCACGCAGGGGTGTAATATGGGGGTATCGGGATGCTCCCATCACTGCCCGCGCGGCCGCATTCTGCACCAGCTGAAGCCTCCGGGTGGTCTTCAAGGGCAGCCCCATGTAGAGAGCATTGCAGTAATCTATCCGAGAGGTAAATATACGTGGTTGCTATTTAGCAATTAAAGTTATGGGTTATTATGGGTTCACTCCTGGAGCTTTCTTTGCATCCATGTGGACGTTCCCTTAAAATCTTGGATGGGTCAATTGGCGTTTGGAGATGGAGCCCATTGCTGTAAACCAGGGGTCTTCAAACTTGGCCCTTTTATAGCTTGTGGACTTCAACTCCCAGAATTCTTCAGCCAGGCACGCTGCCTGAGGAATTCTGGGAGCTGAAGTCCACAAGTCATAAAGGGGCCACGTTTGAAGACCCCTGCAGTGAACCATTTTTCAAAATTTGCTAATGGAGCAGCTTAGGAGATTCAGTGCCGCCCTCCTCCTCCTCCTCCTCCTCCTCCTCCTCCTCCTCCTCCTCCTCCTCCTCCTCCTCTTTTCCCCAAAGAAGAAGCTCTCATCTCAGGGACAGCTGGCTACAGGGCTTCTGTAGCAGGAATTTTCTCTTCCTTCCATCAATGGAAGAACAATGCTGACCTCCACTGTTGGTGAATACATTTTCAGGCAGTTGGAAGGCTAACTCTGAAGAAAGAAGAGCAGGAGGGCTGGTGCTCTGGGCCAGCATTTCTCAACCTCAGGAACTTTAAGATGGATGGACATCAACACCTAGAATTCCTCAGCTAGTGTGCTTGAAGAGCGGTGGACTCCAGCTCCCAGAATCCCCCGAGCAGCAAGCTTTCTGATGGGGGGGATTTTAATTCCCAGAATTCCCCAGCCAGCAAGTCTACCCATCATAAAACTGCCGAGGTCAAGAAAAATTGCTCTGGGACCTTAAGACGGGCTCTCCAAACTTGGCAACTTTAAGACTTGTGGACTTCAACTCCCAGAATTCCTCAGCCAACCAGGTTGGCTGAGGAATTCTGGGAGTGGAAGTCCACAAGTCTTAATGTTGTCAAGTTTGGAGACTTCTGCCTGAGGAGGACACCTCAAGAAGAACAGGACCAAAGTTGGTTGCTCTCCAGCTTGAAGTCTCCACATGAAGGACCCTACCTCTAAGTCTATGGTGGCATTATGCCCAGACCCTAGGAAACCTGTGTCTGAGCCCCTGAGCCCATCCCCCCAAGAGGAACCCCCCCACCCCTGAGGAGTTGGAGGAAGAGAGGCTGCAGAACCAAACCCTCCGAACCTTACAATCTTCTCAACTAGCTGGCTGATCTGCCTCTCGTTGGTGGGGGCTCCGTCAACGTAGTAATCCATTCCACGCAAGCAGTAATGGCGTCCAGTGCAGGGGCTGTAGTAGCCTTGGTAGGGCATCCGGCCCGGGATGGGGTAATGATGCCGGACGTATGGAAGCTGCTTCCGAGACAAGCTGTTCAACATGTTGACCACGACTTCTCGTTCTGGAGAAAAGGATTCAGAAAGAGAGGGCAGCTAGAGGCCAGCACCAGGGGTTGGGCTCTGTCCGTTGGCAGTGGGTTCAAGGCCAACCTCAGCGGGTTCAAGGAACAAGCTGAGATTAAGGAGAAACTTCCTAACAGTGAGAACAATTAACCAGTGGAACAATTTGCCTCCAGACGTTGTGGGTGCTTCATCACTGGAGGTTTTCAAGAAGAGATTGGAGATCCTTTTGTCTGAAATGGCATAGGGTCTCCTGCTAGTGCAGGGGGTTGAAGTCCCCCCACAAGGTCCCTTCCAGCTGTATTCTGTTTGATTGACTCAGGAAGCACCCCTTTTCAGAATGCAAAATTTGAAAACTCAACATTCAGAATAACAGAATAACAGAGTTGGAAGGGAGCTTGGAGGTCTTCTAATCCAGGGCTTTTCAACCTTTTCACCCATTGTACCACTTTTAGGATATGGCAACATCCGAGTACCACCAGTCGCCTAGCAAGGTGTGAAAAACTTGACACCCCCCCCAAAAAGGAAAAAAGTGATGAAGTACAGGTAGTCCTCGACTTACAACAGTTAACTTAGTGACTGTTCAAAGTTACAATGGCACTGAAAAAAGTGCCCCCCCCAGCCACAGCGGAGCAAGACACCCACCTGCCTGCCTGCCTGGTGGCGCTCTTCCTCCTGTCCAAGGTTTTCATTGTTGTGAGCATTTCTGTTGAGGATTGGTAGCGGGGGTGAGGTGGGGGGGGTTGTTTGGTTTTTATTTTCCCCCCCCCCTCTGCTGGGTGGTTGCAGCAGGTTTTGGTCACTTCACATGACCCTGGGACACTGTGACCGTCATAAATATGAATCAGTTGCCAAGCATCTGAATGTAAATCACAAGACCCTGGAGATGCTGCAACATTCCAGCTGATCGGCGCTTCTTCTGGGCTCAGCGAAACTGCCAGGATTGGCGCCGAGCTCCAGCTGGAGCCTGGTGCTGATTCTGGTGCTTCCGCTGAGCCCTGACAGCCTTGCAGCTCCAGCCATCTCTCGCTCAGGCTTGTACGGTGCTGCCACCGGTTCAGCTCATTCCCCTCCCCCACTACCACTTTTCTAGGATGGTCGCGTACCACCTGCCAGGTGCCAATGTACCGCAGGTGGTACCTGTATCTCTGGTTGAAAAGCCCTGTTCTAATCCAACCCACTGCTCAAGCAGGAGACCCTATACCATTTCAGGCAAATGGCTGTCCAATCTCTTCTTAAAATTTTCCAGTGATGGAGCACCCACAACCTCTAGAGGCAAGTTGTTCCACTGGTTAATTGTTCTGCAGGCGATTTCTCCTTAGTTCCAGGTTGCTTCTCTCCTTGATTAGTTCCCATCTGTTGCTTCTTGTCCTGCCTTCAGGTGCTTTGGAGAACAGGTTGACCCCCACCCCCCACCCTACTCTTCATTGTGGCAGCCGCTCAGATACTGGAAGGCTGCTAACATTTCACTCTTGGTCCTTTTTATTAAACTACACGTATCCAATTCCTGCAACCGTTCTACATATATTTTAGCCTCGTGTCCCCTAATTCACCCAACCTGAAGTGATAGCAACCACGGAAGCTCAAGGCTTCACAACTATGTTTTCAGATTACCAATAAAGGAGAATATTTATCTCTCAGGGTTGAAAAAGAGGAGGAGGAGGAAGGAGAGGGGGAGGGGGAGAGGGAGGAGGAGGAGGGGAAGGAAGGGGGACAAGGAGGAGGAGACTGGGGTGTGTGTGCGCTCTCTGAGCTTGGTTGTTTTCTTGCAGACGTTTCATCCCCCAACTAGGTAACATCATCAGTGCTAGAAAGGGCTTGTATATAAGCAGAGAGAAAACCCCACTCTCTCTTGGCACTGATGATGTTGCCTAGTTGGGTAATGAGATGTCTGCAAGAAAAGAACCAAGCTCAGAGTGCACCTTGTCAGCCAAATTGGATAGCTGCCTTATGCCTACAGTGCGATGAGGAAGGGAAGCTTCAGGAAGAGGTACCATAGTTGTTGAGTCGCTCAGGCTTTGGAGGATAATCCATGGGCATCCCGCGCAGAATGGCATCCATGCCGGCTTCCTGAAAGGCAAGTTTGCAGGAGGTAAGTCCATTGCTTTAGATGCTCTATCAAGTGGCAGCCAGGAGGGGTCCCAAAGATGCCACGTTTTGTCCCCAGTTATCTCGGAAAGAAGTACAGGGTAGTCCTCGACTCAGTTGATTTAGTGGCCATTCAAAGTTACAGCGGCATTGGAAAAAAGTGACGTATGACCGTTTTTCACACTTACGACCTTTGCAGCATCTCCATGGTCACATGATCAAAATTTAGACGCTTGGCAACTGGCTCCTATTTATGACTGCTGCCGTGTCCCAGGGTCGTATGATTTTACCTCTTACAACCCTCTGACAAGCAAAGTCAATGGGGAGGCCGAATTCACTCAACCAGGTTACTAACTTATCAACTGCAGTCACTGAGGCAAGAAAAGTTGTAAAATGGGGCAAGATTCACTTGACAAATGTCTCACTGAACAACAGAAATTTTGGGCTCATTTGTGGTCGTAGGTCCAGGGCTACCTGGTGTGGTCAAAAACGTAAAGAGGACCAACACATCATCGCATCACATCCAATGGGCACTCCTGGGAGATACAGGGATGGGCAATGGAGACAAATCAGTGGTAGAAGTGAATTTACTGCTTGGGCTATTTTCTGACTCAAGAATGGAAACCAAATGCTTCAATTCAGCAATGACATACGTACACCCAAACACCCACACCACTGATTTCTCCTTACATTTCTGCTTTTATCATTGATTCCCTGTGAATGTGTTAGAAGTTCTGTTTATATATACCCAGCTTTCTTTTCATTCCATTTTCAAAATGTGACATCATTAAAAATTGCATGTCCCATTCCTAAAATGTAGGGAGTTCTAGGGAAGTTTGCAAACAATATACATATCAGCAATTAAATCAGAGCAATAAAACAGAATGCAGGTAGTCCTTGACTTACAACCACAACTGTGCCCAAAATTTCCACGGCTGAGCAAGACGCTAAGTGAATTTTGCTCCATTTCACAACCTTTCTTGCCGCAGTTGTTAAGTGAAGCATGACAGTTGTTGAGTTAGGAACACATTTGTTAAGTGAATCTGGGTTCCCCCATTGAGTTTGCTTGTCAGAAGGTCGCAAAAGGGGATCGCGTGAACCCGGGACACAGCGACCATCATAAATATGAACTAGTTGCCAAGCGTCTGAATTTTGATCTCGTGACTGTGAGGATGCTACAAAAGTCGTAAGGGTGAAAAATGGTCATAAGTCCCTTGTTTCAGCGCTGTTTTCACTTTGAACCGTCAATAAAAAACCGTCAATAAACAAAGTCGAGGACCATCTATACCAGCCTGCCAACTGCTTCCCTGACCACTTTTTGATTAGGTTAAAATTAAATCAATCATTCCTGTTGTGATTCCAGCAGCTGAGTCTGAGGACTCAAAGAAGGAGGAGGAGGGGCCTGGAGTGTCATCAAAGTCATAGGGAGGCTCTGAGGAGCTCCAAGACTTACAGTCTGAGGAGGAGCTTGGCCCCTCTACTCGCGCGCTCAGGCTGAGACACAGCTGTGCTGGGAGTCTGAGTTGGACAGTGATGAAGAACAGCTGGGAAATATTCAGGATGCACGAAAGCGCAGGCAAGAGAAGTGAGTAGGACAGAGGAAAGCAATGGAACGGCTCCAAAGGCAAAGGAGAAGGCATTAGGAAGCCACGCCTTGGCTGCATAATAAAAGGGAAGGTGTGGGAGGCGCTGGTTGTCAAAGGCAACCTTTGGAGTTAAGAATCAAGTTGCGATGAACTGTGTTTGTTTTTCCTCACGTCTGTGAGTAATAAAAGGGGTTTGGGTTTGTCCTGCGGTTTCTGCCTGCTGGATTTGAAGAGGGGTTTTCTCCTTGTAAACTTAGCAAGTTGCTCAAGTAGGCTGGGACAGAACAATTCCCAAATGGATTTATCCTTCAGCCAGATCTGCAATTCTCAGGATGTCAATCCATCCATCGGGAGAGCTGGTACAATGGTCACAGTGGTGTTGCAAAGCTATGATCTCTTTTACGTGCCTTGTGGAGACCTGGCAGGAAAAAGAGAGGGCCAGAGCATCAGAGGTGCCCACCGTGGTCATAGAAGTCAAGAAGGTGGCCATAACGGTGCAGTTAAACCTCACTCTTTGTGTCTGCATCTACACTGGTCTCTCCGATGCTGCTGAACCACCTGGCCCTATGCTTAAAGGACAACTGAGTGGGGGGGGGTCAGTGTTCTTATGCATTGGCCCCCCCTGTGGATAAGATTCCATCCTGCACCCCCCAGCTCTTTCTTAATCTCTTCCCCACCCATGGAGAAAACCAGCCCTGGGCAAAAAAAAAAAAAAAGCTAAAGTGAGAATCAAGAAATTAGACAATGGGAATTACCAGAGGGAGTATTTAAAAATTGAACATTTGTTTGAATATGCTTAAAGAAATAGAAAGATTTTGAATATAAATGAAGGTTAGTTTAAGAGGGATGAGCCCCTAAGCAGGCATGTCAAACTCACGACGTCATGTGACGTCGCGCGACGTATTGCGACTTTCCCACCATTGCCGGCAATGGGGTGGGCGCGGTTTTGGCAGGATGCGTCTGGCCCGCGGGCTGACAGTTTGACATGCCTGCCTTAAAGTAATATAGTATGCCTTCTTCCCTTTTTCTTTTGTCTTGGTGTTTTTTTTGGCATGAGAAACATAAAAATGTTGGGATGGTTTATATAAAAAAAGTGTTTTCTCTGTTTTGTCTTCCCCCCCTCCCCATTTTTGCTCTTATTTTCTTTTAGGGTCTGAGAAATGCAAAAATGTGATGGCTTGTATGAGAAAAAAGATTTAAATACTTAAGTGTAACTAATTTTGAGAAAATGTTAACCAGTAAGAATGTTTTGAATGCTGTGGGGAAAACAAATTTAAATAAGAATGTAAACAGGATTTATGATGAGGCAATCAAGATGATCAATGAAAAGAAGCTTTATACCCATGTGGTTATTATTTGCAGAAACACGAGAAAAATGTTTAATTGTCATTTATTTAAATAGGAACTGTATTAATTTAAGGTTGGCTAAAGAGAATATTATTGGAAGAAGAGGAAATCAAGTAAAGCTATTATATGGAGTTATAGAAATTAATTGTTATTGATTGTTTTTTAAATACTAACCCAGACATCACGATGTTTACCAAATATTAAGGCAGGGGTGTCAAACCCGCAACATCGCGCGACGTATCGGAGCTTTTTCCTCATTGCCGGCAATGGGGTGGGCGCGGTTTTGTTGTGATGCGTCCGGCCCGCAGGGTGGCAGTTTGACACCCCTGTATTAAGGTGTATGTTAAAAATCAATAAAACATATTTTTAAAAAAAAACAAAGAAAGAAAAAGAGAAAGAAAGAAAGAAAGAAAGAAAGAAAGAAAGAAAGAAAGAAAAAGAAAGAAAGAAAGAAAGAAAGAAAGAAAGAAAGAAAGAAAGAAAGAAAGAAAGAAAGAAAGAAAGAAAGAAAGAAAGAAAGAAAGAAAACCAACCCTGGCGTGGCATGGTGTGGCTTACCCTGGGGATCCGTGGCAGGTACGTGGTGTATCGGTTCCAGGCTGCACTGTTGTACGGCCCAGTCCGCCATGTTGCGTATCTGTCGTTGCCGACGAACACCGGGTTGAATTTTTCTGGGTTTGGAAAAGAGTGTAGGGTTTTCAGGAAACCAGTGGGGAGACCCCAAGTGGAAGGGGTTTGGTGGGGGTGCCACCCAGGGTCTTGAGGGCAGGCTGGAATTATTGGTTGGTTGGTTGGTTCATAAAATTTATTGGCTGCCCATCTTATCATAGGTAAGTTACAGTACATATACAGTTAAAAACATAAAAAGACATTCAAACCAAGGACACCTGGGGAGGCCGGGAGCGGAGTGAGAGAGATGGGATCTGCTATTACTCAATCAACCACCTAACTTCAAGAAGCACATACAGGTAGTCCTCGACTTATGACCGCAATTGAAAATTGGACAACTATTTGTCTGGAATGGTATAAGGCAGGGGTCCCCAACCTGTGGGCTGCAGTCCACCACCAGGCTGTTGCCTATTTGCAACCGGGCCGGGTAAGGGGCAGGCCGGCGCACGTGGAGCCCCACTTGTGTGAGCGGCGCCCCAAAAGCTTCTCTCTAGCATGAGTGGAGCTATGCGTGTGAGCGCTAGCCCGCCATTCATGTGACCTGGTTCCCCTCTCCCCTCCCACCAGTCGGGCCACCAAAGGTTGGGGACCACTGGTATAAGGTTTCCTTTTTGAGCAGGGGGTTGGACTAGAAGACCTCCAAGGTCCCTTCCACCTCTGTTATTCTCTTTGTTGTTAAGTCAGCTTTGCCTCATTTTAACGACCTTTCTTGCCATAGTTCAGTTAGTAACACGGTTGTTAATGTATCTGGCTGCCCCGCTGACTTTACTTGTCAGAAGATCGCAAAAGGGGATCCCGTGACCCTGGGACACTGCGACCCCGTCACAAACGCGAGCCAGTTGCCAAGTGTCCAAATTTTGATCCCGTGAGCACGGGGATGCTGCAAGGGTCGTAAGTGTGAAGAACAGTCATAAGTCTCTTTTTTTTAAGTGCCGTTGTAACTTTAAATGGTCACTAAACAAAATGGTTGTAGGTCAAGGGCTGCTTGTCATTTCTGTTTTCTTCTACTTTTTTAGTTAAGGAAGCCTGTTTCTCCCCCCCCCCATCTTTTGGCTACTAAAAGCAGATGAAGATCGCCCCCCAATGTTTCATGAGAACAGACTTTGAAATGTCAGGAGCAATTAAAACAGACTAGCATCGAACTGATTCATCGCATTGTTTTATCTGAGTTGCATGACTCAGGATTCATTAATTGGTACAATAATAGAAACTCTGTAGGGCAGTGATGGAGAACCTTTTAGAGACCGAGTGCCCAAACTGCAACCCAAAACCCACTTATGTATCGCTGGGTGCCGGGTAGGCGTGGCCCATTGGGTGGGTGTGGCCCATTGGGTGGGTGTGGCCCATTGGGTGGGCGTGGCCCATTGGGTGGGCGTGGCTGTGGTGGTAACGGCAGACTGGGTGGGACTAAAAAGTTCAATCAATCAATTCCAATTTTGCCAGATCTTTTTTTTTTCCCATGAGAAGTTGAAATTGATTGATTGATTGAACTTTTTTTTTTTTTTGCACATGGCAGCGGAGGCCTAAAGCGAAAAGGTTTTATAAAACCCGGCTGAAGGCCTAGGACTGAGGTGACGGCATGTGTGCCCAGAGAGAGGGCTCTGTGTGGCACCAGTGGCACACGTCCCATAGGTTTGCCACCATGAGTGTAGGGTTTGCTCCACTATCAAAATTTATTAGGGTGACAAACGCTGAGAAACCCTTTTTAGCTGTGAATTCTCACAGGGGGAGAAGACCCCCAACATCTGGCCAGGCCAGAACACTGCAGGTACAAGGTCTATGCCAGCGGTGGGCAGCTATAGCCTCTTTATGACCTGTGGACTTCAACTCCCAGAATTCCCCAGCTAGCATCAGAATTCTGGGAGTTGAAGTGCACATGTTGCAAAGAGGCCTCAGTTGCCCATCCCTGCTCTGTGCCGTTTGCCTTAGGCAGCTTTGCCAAGAGGAATCCTTCATAGACAGGGAGTCCTCGAGTTATGACCACAATTGAGCCCAAAATTTGTGTTGCTAAATGAAGCATTTGTTAAGTGAGTTTTGCCCCATTTTACGACCTTTCTTGCCACCATTGTTAAGGGAATCACTGCAGCTGACAAGTTAGTAACCCGGTTGTTAAGTGGATATGGCTTCCCCCTTGACTTTGCTTGTCAGAAGGTCGCAAAAGCAGAACACATGACCCCCCCCCCAGGGCACTGCGACCGTCATAAATGGTCGTAAGTGTGAAAAATGGTCATAAGTCCCTTTTCTCAGTGCCGTTGTGACTTTGAACAGTCACTAACTGAATCGTCGTAAGTCGAGCTGTATTGTTTAGATAGCTCTGTTTCTAATGTTTTAATCCCAGTCCTGCTCTCTAGGCAGCATCAACTGATTAGGCGCAAGCTTGCTTGTCTTCTCCTGCGACGGTTCTGATCTTGGACATCGTGAGACATTCAAAGGATTCAGCAGGTTTTGCACTGACAGGTAAACTACCAGAAGGGCAGGAAATTGGTGGGCTCTCTGCCATTTCTATAGGTGGAAGGGGATGTCCCTGCTGGGGTGCCCAGCTAACAGGTAGAAATGAACAAGGGATACCGAGATTGGGGAGGTCAAATGTCTGCATCAGTGTTTCAAACCTGGCAACTAAGATAGGAGGACTTCAACTCCCAGAATTCCCCAGCCAGCAAGCTTTAAGATGGGTGGCTTTCAATTCCCAGAATTCACCAACCAGCAAGCTTTAAGTTGGGTGGACTTCAACTCCCAGAATTCCCCAGCCAGCATAATTTAAGGTGGGTGGACCTCAATTCCCAGAATTTCCAGCCAGCAAGCTTTAAAATGGGTGGGTTTCAATTCCCAGAATTCACCAACCAGCATACTTTAAGTAAGGTATTGTTGTTGTTGTTAGTTGCGAAGTCGTGTCCAACCCATTGTGACCCCATGGACAACGTTCCTCCAGGCCTTCCTGTCCTCTACCATCTTCTGGAGTCACTTTTGTTGGCAGAGTGATGTCTCTGCATTTTAGTGTGCTGTCTAGATTTGCCATGGAGCAAGCGTCTTTTAATTTCTTGGCTGTAGTCCCCGTCTGCGGTGATCTTGGAGCCCAGGAAAATAAAATCTGTCACTACCTCCATTTCTTCCCCATCTATTTCCCAGGAATTGAGAGGGCCGGAATTGTCCCCATGGACAGTACTGTCCCCATGGACAGTACTTTAAGTTGGGTGGACTTCAATTCCCAGAATTCCCCAGCCAGCAACCTTTAAGTTTGGTGGACCTCAATTCCCAGAATTCACCAGCCAGCAAGCTTTAAGTTGGGTTGACAACCACTTTGCTTAACAATAGAAATTCTGTTCCCAATTATGGTCATAAGTGGAGGACCACCTCTACCACAGTGTAGCAGAGTCAAAGGGAAGGAGTTGAGGACAACTCAAGTACCTTCTTCACGGGTCACCCAATACTTGTACGGCCGGTAGGCTGTTGGTTCTATCGAATTCTTGTAGGAATACTCCTGGACTGCCCTTTTCACCATCTTCTCCAGGTGGGCTTGGTCAATCGGATGGTCCACTCTGGGCACGGTCAAGCCCTGCGGAGAGGAAGGAGAGCAGGTCAATTTGTGGAGATGTGGAGGAAGAGTTTGGGTAGCCTTGGATCAGGGGTCTTCAAACTTGGCCCTTTTATGACTCGTGGACTTCAACTCCCAGAATTCCTCAGCCAGCTTGCCTGGCTGAGGAATCCTGGGAGTTGAAGTCCACAAGTCATAAAAGGGCCAAGCTTGAAGGCCCCTGCCTTGGATGAATCACTTGTGCGCTGACAACTGCTAAAGTGGGAAATGTAGACACGTAGAACTGTTGAGTTGGCAGGACACAAAGTTCTTCTACTCGGGTGTTTCTCAACCTTGCTCAATTTAACATAAGCTTGGGCTTCAACTCCCAGAATTCCCCAGCCACCATGGGTGGATTTCAACTCCCAGAATTCTGCTTGCTCGGTCCCACCCTCTCTGCAAGAAAACCACCCAGCTCAGAGAGCACCAAGGACCTCACGGCGTTCTCCTCCTCCTCCTCTGCAGAAACACCACTTCCTTCTAGTACTGATGATGTCACCTAGTCCTAGTGGAACAGCTAGTGCAGAGGTGATAAACTGGCAGCCTGGCTCCGCAAAGGCAAAAACCGTCACGATCTATCACGTGACACGATCACGTTTGACACCCGTGAGCTAGTGGAACAGCTTGCGTTAACCAGTGGAACAGCTTGCTTTCAGAAATTGTGGGCGCTCCATCACTGGAGGTTTTTAAGAAGAGACTGGACAGCCACTTGTCTGAGATGGTACAGGTTCTTCTGCTTGAGCAGGGGACTGGACTAGAAGACCTCTAATGTCCCTTCCAGATTCTATTCTATTCTATTCTATTCTATTCTATTCTATTCTATTCTATTCTATTCTATTCTATTCTATTCTATTCTATTCTATTCTATTCTATTCTATTCTATTCTATTCTATTCTATTCTATTCTATTCTTCTATTCATGAAACATCTGCAAGAAAGCAACCCAATTCAGAGAGCTCCAAGGACCTCAGTCTCCTCCTCCTCCTCCTCCTCCTCCTCCTCCTCCTCTCTGCAAACCCCACTCCCTTTGAGAGCTAATGATGTCACGTAGTTGCATCTGCAAGAAAACCACCAAGCTCAGAGGGGCACCAAGGACCCCATGCTTCTCTCTTCACAACCTCTCCAGGACCCCCTGGGAAGGACTCTCAACTCCAGAGGGATCCATAAAGCAAAGCTGTCCTCCGTGAAGGAAAGATTGCTAGGAGACTCACAGCTGTGACGCGGCTGTCAACTCTTCGAGGGAGCAAAAATCAGGAAAACCAACTCTACATTTTTGAAAGGAACCGTCTTCTATTGAGATAGCTTGTGGTAGCAGAACTTTGAAAGCTCCCGACTGTGTTCTCCCCGTAGGTTCCTCTTATATCCCAGGGAGGTAGGGTGGAGCTAAGGCTTGTTTCCTTGGCTTATGTTTGGCTGGGTGTTGTGGTAACCATCTGTGCGTGGTTTCTCCCAAGGTCATCTCTGTGCCTCTTTACACTGCCAGATCTTGACATGCATGCATCACACGAGCCAGCAAGAGGGAGAGGTAGGCCTCAGCTGAACGACCATAATTGAGGTTGAAATTTCTAACAGTAAGCCACTGTTAAATGAGTTTAACGAACCCTGCCTGATTTTGCAACCTGTTTTGCCATGGTTGTCCAAGTGAATCACTGCAGTCATTAAGTGAGTCGCGTGCTCGTTAAGTGAATCTGACTTTCCCCCATTTGACTTTGCTTGCCAGAAGCCAGGAGGGAAGGCTGCAAAATGGCGATCACTTGACATCAGGATGCCACATCAGGATGTCATAAAAAAATGCCAGCTGCCCCAAACCCAAAGTTTGATCATGTGGGGGGGGGGGAGGATGCCGAGGCAGTTGTAAGTGTGAGGACCTGACACAAGTCACTTTTTTCAGAGGCACTGTGACTTTGAGCGGTCACTACATGAATAGCTGTATTTGCATGGATGAGGAAAATATCGTGCAGATGCAAACACTCACCTGGCTAAGATTGGTTAGTAAGTAATTGGCTTTTTGTAGTTTACTGCATGTGTGAATCTAGCACAGTTAGCTGGCTGTGGAATTCTGGGAGTTGAAGTTCAGGCATCTCAAAGTTGTCAAGGTTGAAAACATTGGTTTAGTCCAGGGGTAGGCAACCTTGGCTCTTTTATTGACTCGTGGACTTCAACTCCCAGAATTCCTGAGTCAGTTATGCTGACTCAGGCATTTTGGGAGTTGAAGTCCACGAGTCATAAAAGAGCCAAGGTTGCCAAGTCCTGATTTAGTGAATTGTGAGAACCTAGAACATGGTTTTGAGACTATAGAAAAAGTGCAGAGAAGAGCAACAAAGATGATTAGGGGACTGGAGGCTAAAACATATGAAGAACGGTTACAGGAACTGGGCATGGCTAGTCTAGTGAAGACAAGGACCAGGGGAGACATGATAGCAGTCTTCCAATATTTGAGAGGTGCCACAGAGAGGAGGAGGTCAACCTATTTTCCAAAGCACCTGAAGGCCAGACAAAGAATAACGGATGGAAACCGATCAAGGAGAGATTCAACTTGGAAATAAGGAGGAATTTCCTGACAGTGAGAACAATCAAGCAGTGGAACAGTTTCCCTTCAGAAGTTGTGGGAGCTTCATCACTGGAGGCTTTTAAGAAGAGACTGTCAGAAATGGCCTAGGGTCTCCTGCTTAAGCAGGGGGTTGGACTAGATGACCTACAAGTTCCTTTCCAAGTCTATTATTATAAATTCCTTCTCTCCACTCATCCCTTATCCCATCCATTCATCGATGGATACCTGGAACGGATTACCTTTGTGATATGCCCATTCGAGCTCCATTGTTGCAGGGAAGACTCCTGATAGGTGTGTTTCCTAACCACCGGCACCCGATAGGAGTCTGTGTAGGTGCTGAGGGGGGTCTCGGTTTTATGTGCAAAGATGAACATGGTTCCAGAAGGGTCTCTTTCAAAGATGGCTGCCTTGGGCGTCAACCTAATTCTCTACGACTCTCTAGTTGTCTATCAAAAGGGATTCCAGCGTGAAAGGGAGCACCTTCACCCCACCTTCAGCCGATAAGAAAATAAAAAGGGGGACTCTTTGTACTCTACTAACAAACAACTACTCCTGGCTGCTAATGGCCCACCAAGCTCAGCCTAACACCGGGTCTACCTCAGCTGTGATGTCACAGTCATGGAGAGCAGCCATAATACAGGGGAGCAGAGAAGAGGGCAGGGGGATCGTGGGAAGGACAGGGGCTTTTCCTGGGGAATCTGGCTTCTCGATTTGGGTACCCCCATCCTGGCTCCACCCTGTTGGGTTGCTTCCCTGGACAGGCAAAGGCCCAAAAAGGACGTCATTGCTCCTCAAGTGGTTGCTGAAGAGTGGCTGGAAGAATTATCAATAGAAGAGAATATCTGTAGCTCAGGGTTGAACCCTGGGGTCTTGATGGTCTCTTGAGCTTGGTTGTTTTCTTGTAGACGTTTCAATACCCAACTAGCGAACACCATCAGTGCTACTAGTATCCATAGTACTATTATCAGTAGCACTGATGGTGTTTCCTAGTTGGATGTTAAAATGTCTGCAAGCAGACAACCAAGTTCAGAGACCATCAAAGACCTTGCAGCTCCTCCTCCTCCTCTTCTTCACCACAAACCTGCTCCCTTCCAGCACTGAGAATGTTACCTAGTTGGGTCATGAAACGTCTGCAAGAAAACTGCCAAGCTCAGAGACCATCAAAGACCCCAAAGTCCTCCTCTCCACAAACCCTCCTCCCTTCTAGCATGAATGATGTTGCCTAGTTGGGTCATTAAATGTCTGCAAGAAAACCCCCAAGCTCAGAGACCATCAAAGATCCCACAGTCTTCCTCCTCCTCCTCCTCCTCCTCCATGCTGCAACGGTTGTAAGTGAGAAAAACGGTCATAGGTCACTTTTTTTAGTGCCGTTGTAACTATGAACGGTCACTAACCAAACTTATAAGTCAAGGACTACCTGTGAGGGTGAATTAGTAGCTTATATCTTACCGCTTAAAGACAAATAAGAATTTATTGGACCAGAAGGACAGTAAAAAGATATTCTGTTTAAATTTTGGACTGAAAAAAATGCTCATTTTTCTATATTTATGGCTCACTGGAAAAACCATATAGAGCAGACATGTCAAACACAAGGCCCGGGGGCCGGATGCGGCCCGCGAAGCCATCCTGGAAACAGTGAGGGAACGGCCCCCACTGCCTTGGCCCTGGCCCAGAGACCCTCCGCCTGCCAGAGACCCTCAGATCTGTCCCACTCCTGCCCAGGCCCCCATAGGCGCCCTTGATGCGAACGACGTAGAGCTGGCCATGCCCACCCAGTAGGCCATACGCACTCTAGCCACGCCCACCCAGTAGGCCACGCCCACCCTGGCCATACCCACCCGGCCCCCTGAGGGCAACCGCAATGCTGATGCGGCCCTCAATGAAATTGAGTTTGACACCCCTGGTATAGAGTATCAGGGGTAGGCAACCTTGGCCCTTTTATGACTCATGGACTTCAACTCCCAGAACTCCTGAGCCAGCCATGCTGAAGGGAAAAGGAGAGGTTTCCAAGCTGAGCCATGCTGGCTCAGGAATTCTGGGAGTTGAAGTCCACGAGTCACGAAGGAGCCATAGTTCCCCCATGCTGGCTCAGGAATTCTGGGAGTTGAAGTCCACGAGTCACGAAGGAGCCATAGTTCCCCCATGCTGGCTCAGGAATTCTGGGAGTTGAAGTCCACGAGTCACGAAGGAGCCATAGTTCCCCCATGCTGGCTCAGGAATTCTGGGAGTTGAAGTCCACGAGTCACGAAGGAGCCATAGTTCCCCCATGCTGGCTCAGGAATTTTGGGAGTTGAAGTCCACGAGTCATAAAAGAGACAAGGTGGCCTACCCCTGGTAGAGTATATAGACTATTTTGGCATGAAATCTCCAAAAAGAAAAAAGAAAAAAGAAAAAAAGGCCTTTTTGGTTTTGATGATCAGGAAAAATTAACGAATAGAAAAAGCTTTGAGCATTTTTGATAATCACAGAGTAAGAGGTATTTTTTAAAAATCACGTTTAAATTTGCTGCAGAGAAAATGGGAAGCTTTTTTCCTCCTATTTCTTTTTATTCTTTCTCACTGGCCTTTTCTGTTTCCCTTATTCCTTCTCTCTCTCTTTCCTTGTTCTCTCTCTTTTGTGCTAGTTGGTGTGAGGTTTTGGGGTTCTTTTTAAAACTTTCAATTAAAAAAAATATTTTTTTCTAAAAAATGGAAATGCATGCTAACTTTTGGCTTTGAATGGACTCATTATTCCTGGATTGGAAAGATTACATGGTATGCTTCTGTATGGATGAGATTTATTTATTTATTTGGATTTGCATTTATAAACTGCTCAACTCCAAGGGACTTTTTAATATTTGAAAACTAAGTTGCTATTTTGCATCTACTGTAATTTTATTTATTTTTTCATTTATTAAATTTATACGCTGTCCATCTCACTGTCTCACAAATTAAGACAGGCTGACAACATACTGTAAGTAAAACTAGAATTATAAACTATGCAAACAGTAAAAGAATACATACAGATAGTTCTCAAACTACAACAGCAATTGGGACTGAAATTTTGGCTGTAAGTTGTGACAGTCATAAGTCAAGACTCCCTGGTGACCATTTTTATGGTGGTCATTAACAAATCCCACGGTTGTAAGTCTCATGTGATTGTAAGTGTGAACCCATTCTCCTGAATGGCTGTTTTTTGCCAATAAAATTGAATTGGTTGTGTCAGGATAAAGACTAAACAGCTTATGTAATGATGTAATGTAATATAAGGTGGATGATGGAATGATGGAATGACTCAGTAGAGTTTGTGTATGTAACCCTTTAAAAGTCTGAGTATAAAAGGGAAGGCTTTGCTGGAGACTCACTCTCTCTCTCATCCTTTTGACTGCTGTAATTGCTGTGCGTTGGAGTGTGTTGAATGACCACATGTATGTATTTTGTGCCTAGTGCATGTTCTGACAGGTTGTCTATCTAGCACCCAAAATGTGATCGTGTGACCATGAGTGTAGCACAACATGTCAAATGGCTTTCTGAGGTTGCTGGAAGGCCAAACAATACGTTGAGGACTACCTGTGTTTATTCTGACCTGCATTAGTTCAAAGAGAAAATGTTAGCATGTAAAAATATGGTTGTGGGACCCTCATCTCATGGCAAAGCCATTGTTGGATGCTGAGATTGCAGGAACCACTTTTTGGTGGTTTTCTTGGAGACATTTCATGACCCAGCTAGGTAACAGCATCAGTGCTAGAAGGGAGGAGGAGGAGAACTATGGGGTCCTTGGTTCCCTCTGAGCTTGGTGTTCTTGCAGATGTTTCATGACCTAATTAGGTAACAGCATCAGTGCTAGAAGGGAGAGGGGGTTGTGGAGAGGAGGAGGAGGACGACGACTGTGAAGTGCTTGGGGCTCTCTGAGCTTGATGGTTAGAGTAGAGTAGAGTAGAGTAGAGTAGAGTAGAGTAGAGTAGAGTAGAGTAGAGTAGAGTAGAGTAGAATAGAATAGAATAGAATAGAATAGAATAGAATAGAATAGAATAGAATAGAATAGAATAGGAGTTGGAAGGGGCCTTGGAGGTCTTCTAGTCAACCCCCCTGCTCAAGCAGGAAACCCTATACCAGGAATCTGCAATCTTGACAACATTAAGACTTGTTGACTTCAGCTCCCAGAATTCCTCAGCACAGCATAGCTGGCTCAGGAATTCTGGGAGCTGAAGTCCACAAGTTTTAAAGTTTTCAAGGTTGCAGACCCCTGCCCTATATCATTTCAGGCAAATGGTTGTCCAATCTCTTCTTAAAAACCTCCAGTGTTGGAGCATTCACCGCTTCTGGAGGGAAGCCGTTCCACTGGTTAATTGTTCTCACTGTCAGGAAGTTTCTCCTTAGTTCTAGGTTGCTTCTCTCCTTGATTAGTTTCCATCTATTCCTTCTTGTCCTGCCCTCAGGTGCTTTGGAGAATAGCTTGACTCCCTCTTGCAGACGTATCATGACCTAACTAGGTAGCAGCATCAGTGTTAGGAGGGAGGAGGAGGAGGAGGAGGGAGCAGAATATGGGATCCTTGGTGCTCGCTGAGTTTGACTCCTTTCTTGCACACGTTTCATTACCTAACTATGTAACTTCATCAGTGCTACAAGGAAGTATTGTTTGCAGAGAGGAGGAAGAGGAGCAGCAGCAGGAGGAGGAGGAGGAGGACTGTGGGGTCCTTGCTCCTCTCTGAGTTTGTTGGTTTGCTTGCAGACGTTTCATTACCCACCTTTAATCTCTTCCCTCTGAAATAAGGAGTCAACTGCCAGGAGGCAGAGACTACAGACATAACTGCTCTCCATGGAGGGTTTGGCTTCTGCTTGGCCCACATTGTTTGCCTCAGAACTGGCACGCTCTTCTTCTTCTGTCTTCTTCTCCCTCACCTGTGTGTGTTGCAAGAATGATGTGCAAATCCTACAAAGAGCAGACTGTCTGGAAATAGTTTTTTTTTCCATTCTATAATTTCAGCTTTCCTTTGAATTGATCCAGACAGAACTGGGCCACTTCTGTCCACATTAATCTTGCTTACAGGCCAGCTTTCACATGGCGAACTTGGCCAACTATAAACCCAGTTAGGTAAAGGTAAAAGTAAAGGTTCCCCCGCACATGCGTGCTAGTCGTTTTCGACTCTAGGGGCCGGTGCTCATCTCCGTTTCAAAGCTGAAGAGCCAGCGCTTGTCCGAGGATTTATTTATTTATTTATTTATTAATTTAATTTATATACCGCCCTTCTCCCTAGGGACTCAGGGCGGTGAACAGGGCAATACATAAAAACTAGATACAAAAATTAAAATTATTAAGACGTGATTAAACAATGCCCATAAATTAATACAAATTTAAAATTAAAGTCATTTCCCACCCCGTCCCATCAGGCCAGGCCAGCTTGTTTAAAGAGATAAGTTTTAAGATCGCGCCGGAAGGAGCGGAGATCGGGCGCCATCCGGAGCTCAACCGGAAGATGGTTCCATAAATCCGGTGCACCCACAGAGAACGCTCTCCCCCTGGGGGCCACCAGTCGGCATTCTTTGACCGGTGGCACCCTGAGGAGGCCCTCTCTGTGGGAGCGTACTGGGCGGAGGGAAGTTGACGCCGGCTGCAGGTGCTCCCCAAGGTATTCTGGACCCATGCCATGAAGGGCTTTGTAGGTCATTACCAACACCTTGAACCTCACCCGGAAGACAACCGGTAACCAATGCAGCTCGCGGAGTAAAGGTGTGACATGGGAGTATCGGGAGACTCCCAGTACAACTCTCGCGGCTGCATTCTGTACCAGTTGGAGCCTCCGAGTGGTCTTCAAGGGTAGCCCCATGTAGAGAGCGTTGCAGTAATCAAGACGAGAGGTCACGAGCGCATGAGTGACCGTACGCAAGGCATCCTGGTCTAGATAGGGCCGCAACTGGCGCACCAGGCGAACCTGGGCGAAGGCCCCCCTAGTCACAGCTACAATATGGTCTTCTAAGGAGAGTTGTGAATCTAGGAGGACTCCCAAGTTGCGAGCCCTATCTACAGGAGATAATGACTCATCCCCCATAATGAGGGGTGGGATATCCTGAATATCCCGAGATGCCGGTACGCACAGCCACTCAGTCTTGTCAGGGTTGAGTCGAAGCCTGTTCCTCCCCATCCAGACCCGGACCGCCTCCAGGCACCGGGACATCACGTCGAGGGCATCACTGGGGTGGTTTGGGGTCGAAATGAAAAGTTGGGTATCATCAGCATACTGATGATACCCAACTCCAAAACCACGAATGATCTCACCCAGCGGTTTCATGTAGATGTTGAACAGGAGAGGCGAGAGGACCGACCCCTGAGGGACTCCACAAGCGAGAGGCCTCGCGGTCGACCTCTGCCCCCCTGCCAACACCGACTGCGAGCGTCCCAGGAGATAGGAGGAGAACCACTGAAGAACCGTGCCTCCCACTCCCAATCCCCTGAGACGCCGCAGCAGGATACCATGGTCGATGGTATCGAAAGCCGCTGAGAGGTCTAATAGGACTAGAACAGAGGAATATCCCCTGTCCCGGGCCCTCCAGAGATCATTCACCAGCGCGACCAATGCCGTCTCCGTGCTGTACCCGGGCCTGAAGCCCGATTGGTACGGGTCTAGATAATCCGCTTCATCCAGGACCAGGGGGAGCTGATGCGCCACCACACTCTCAACAACCTTCGCAAGAAAGCGAAGGTTGGAGACCGGACGAAAGTTATTCAAAACTTTCCATGGTCATGTGGCCGGCATGACTAGATGCCAAAGGCGCACGGAACGCTGTTACCTTCCCACCGTAGTGGTCCCTATTTTTCTACTTGCATTTTTACGTGCTTTCGAACTGCTAGGTTGGCAGAAGCTGGGACGAGTAACAGGCGCTCACTCTGTTACGTGGCACTCGGGATTCAACCTGCCAAACTGCCGATCTTCTGATCGACAAGCTCAGCATCCTAACCCACTGAGCCACCACGTCCCTATAAACCCAGTTAGTTCATCCCAATTGGCCATGTTGTGGGAAGGCTGAGATGCCCAACCTGGCCAATAGAGGGTGGTGTTTTCACAAGGATGACTTGGTTGCTTTGAAGCCAATTCACTCCTTCCTTCCTTCCTTCCTTCCTTCCTTCCTTCCTTCCTTCCTTCCTTCCTTCCTTCCTTTCTTTCTTTCTTTCTTTCTTTCTTTCTTTCTTTCTTTCTTTCTTTCTTTCTTTCTTTCTTTCTTTCTTTCTTTCTTTCTTTCTTTCTTTCTTTCTTTCTTTCTTTCTTTCTTTCTCTTTCCTGATGCAGTGGGATCCCAGGGGTGGGGGAGTCTGTGGGAGGGTGGAGAGAGGCCTCAAAGTCAAATGGTGGCTGCTTCCACACCAAAAAAGCCTTGCCTCTTTTTGTATACACCGCATGCACAGTACATGCAAAAAAGCATGACTTTAATTGTATGGTTGTGGCTGCCATCTTGACTCTTTTGCCCCCTCCTGACACCAAGTCGGAAAAGGTTTTTAAGAAGAGGTTTTTAAGAAGAGACTGGACAGCCATTTGTCTGGAATGGTCGAGGGTCTCCTGCTCAAGCAGGGGGTTGGACTAGAAGACCTCCAAGGTCCCTTCCAACTCTGATATACACCTGGTGGATTTTCCAACCCATTGTTGTCACATAAAGGATACTTTCCTTCTGATCTTGGGCTTGGATGGCTGTTCCAGAGAAACTGGAACAGATTCACCAACTAGCCTGAATAGCCTTTCCCAGACAGCACGGTCCATATGTGCTGGACCTCAATACCCATAATCCTGAGCCTATGCCATACTGGGCAGCAGAAATAAACAGCAATATATTTCAAGGTTCAATAGGAGGAGATGCCTTCATAGCTCTGATTTAAATAGAAGAGAATATTTGTAGCTCAGGGTTGGACTGTGGAGTCCTTGGCGCTGAGTTTGACTGTTTCCTTGCAGACGTTTCATGACCCAACTAGGGAGCATCATCAATGCTACAAGGAAGTGTGGTTTGCAGAGAGGAGGAGGAGGGGACTGCGGGGTTCTGGTGCTCCCTGAGCTTGGTTGTTTTCCTGCAGACGTTTAATTGCCCAACTAAGTTAGAAAAGTGTGGGGTTTGGGAGGAGGAGGAGGAAGAGGAGGAAGAGGAGGAGGAGAAACAACTCTGACCTTGGTTGTTTTCTTGCAGCCATTTCATTACCCAGCTTGGTAATATCACCTTTAGAACTGGTGATTTTACCTAGTTGGGTAATGAAATGTCTGCAAGAAAACAACCAAGCTCAAAGTGCACCAGGAATCCCACACAACTATCTGTGGGGCTCTCCTTACTGAGTGTTGGCCAGGAAAGAGAGCACCACGGAGAGCTGGCTGGACGTCCAAAGCTTGATGGCCTTGAACTGATCCAGGAGACCTTCCTTGCTGGGTCAGGTTGTGTTCCAGTTCAAGACATCTTATTACCACCTTCTCAACCGCCATGTTCCCGATACGGTGGGCATCTCAGTCTCATATGCACTTTTAGAGTTACCTGGGTCACAAACTTATTCTCGCTCCAGAGAGTCATTGGAGCTTCCTCAAAGGCCTTCTTCATGGTGTTGGGAGGCCTGTAGGAGTCAGCGTAGGTGCTGATGGGCGTCTTGGTTTTGGCAGCAAAGAGGAACATCTCGGATGGATCTGGACGGCTCTTCAGAAATCGTAAATGCAAGGAGAGGGAGTAACGTACACTTCTTCGGCAGAAGAGCTGGAGACCTCAGCCTCATGGAGTCTGGGGCTACTTCCCTACAGATGCTGGGAAAGGGAGAGTTGCTCTTCATGCCAGTGGGGCCAAATTAAGTCTTTTTTTCCCCCTTGAAGATCACAGCCCTTCCCAACAGTCAGCCTTGGCATCATGGGTGATGTCACAGTTGGCAGGCAGAAATAGGCAAGTGGGTCAGGAAAACCCATCCAGCTAGGCCCAAGGCTTGAGAGCAGGGTTTTGCAACCTCAGTAACTTGAAGGTGTATGGACTTCAACTCCCAGAAGTCCTCAACCAGCATGAAATCCATACTTCCCAAAGCTTGCTAACGAGGGAAATTCTGGGAGTTGAAGTCCACAGATCTTTGAAGCTTGCCAGCTAGGGAATTCTGGGAGTTAAGTGCACAAGTCTTCAAGTTGCCAGGTTTGGAGACGCCTGTTCTACATGTACACCCCTGGAAATGCCAGAGAACTTTCTGCCATGTGCAGGAGCTCAGCAATTTCTTGGGTAGAAGATGGGCCTAAGGTGAAAATGAAAACTTCAAGCAAAGCCCCTTACCCCAGCAGAGGGAGCGTCCACCTTTGGGTGACCCAGGTGATCCCCGAGCACCATCGGTAACTAATGAAGATGTCTATGTCACCTGCAGATTTCATTTTGCATGATTCTGCCTTCCAGGGCTTTGTACAGGGAGATCCCGCTGAAGGTTTAGTTTCTTTGGGGACATTTGGATGTCCAACCATCTGAATGTTTTAAAGAAATGGAACTGGGATTGAGAGTAGGTTTCTTTCTAGGAATTGAGGATGACCACAGACACAATGAAGCTGCCTCAAAGCCAGCGAGTCTTCTAACCTTTTCCTCTAAAGTAGTGGTTCTCAACCTCAGCAGCTTGTAGATGTGTGGGCGTCAACTCCCAGAATTCTCCAGTTAGGAAACTTTAAGATCTATGCACTTTAACTCCCCCAATTCCCCCTTCAGCAGGCTTTAAGATGTGTGGACTTCAGCTCCCAGAATTCTCCAGTCAGGAAGCTTTAAGAAGTGTAGACTTCAGCTCCCAGAATTCCCCTGTCAGGAAGCTTTAAGAAGTGTTGACTTCAGCTCCCAGAATTCCCCTGTCAGGAAGCTGTAAGAAGTGTAGATTTCAGCTCCCAGAATTCCCCTGTCAGGAAGCTTTAAGAAGTGTTGACTTCAGCTCCCAGAATTCCCCTGTCAGGAAGCTTTAAGAAGTGTTGACTTCAGCTCCCAGAATTCCCCTGTCAGGAAGCTTTAAGAAGTGTTGACTTCAGCTCCCAGAATTCCCGTCAGGAAGCTTTAAGAAGTGTTGACTTCAGCTCCCAGAATTTCCCTGTCAGGAAGCTGTAAGAAGTGTAGATTTCAGCTCCCAGAATTCCCCTGTCAGGAAGCTTTAAAATCTGTGAACTTAAAGGCTGGCTGGGGAATTCTGGGAGTTGAAGTCCACAAGTCTTAAAAGTGATGTAAATACTGTATGTCTATGGGTTTGTGTGACTTCCCTGAAAACCTTTTTGCCTACTTTTCATTTCCCCACCGACAAGCCAAAAGGGCTTCTCAAGTGCTATGGAGAAGCCGTTGAGCACCCCAGCATGAAAAAGACCACCATTTTGAAGGCCCCACCAATCTATTATTCCTGAGTGTGGAAGAACTGTGAACCACCTAGATCTGAAGGATCCCTACCCAGCCCGTCTTCAGCCAGTCTGATTGCAGACTGTGGATTGTTGTGGCTAACAAGTGTGGGATTTGTCACGGAGTCTAGGTAGTCCTTGACTTACTACTGTGCATTTTTTTTAAATCTTCGTAGACCCATAGGGCTGGAAGGGACCTTGGAGGTCTTCTAGTCCAACCCCTCCCCCTCTTCAAAGTCCACCTGAAATCATTGCACAGGAACAGGGAAGGTGAGAAAGTGATGGGTGAGTTAGAAGGAATAGCCCCAGAAGTGTAAGAACCTGGATGCCACAAGAAGGCTAGAACAACACAATCTCACACACTTACAGTCTGTCTCTCTCCCTTCCCTCCCTCCCTCCCTTCCCTTCTCTTTCATTCTTTTTCCCTTCCTTCCTTCCTCTTTCTTTCCCTTTCTCTTCCTTCCTTCCTTTCTTTCTTTCTTTCCTTTCTTTTTTCTCTCTCCCTCCCTCCCTCCCTTACACACACACACACACACACACACACACACACACCCCTTCCACTTTGCTTGTCAATGCCTACAGTATTTCTTTTTCTTTCTTTCTTTTTCTTTCTTTCTTTCTTTCTTTTCTTTCTTTCTTTCTCTTTCTTTCTTTCTTTCTTTCTTTCTTTCTTTCTTTCTTTCTTTCTTTCTTTCTTTCTTTCTTTCTTTCTTCCTTTCTCTCTCTCTCTCTCTCCCTCCCTCCCTTACACACACAAACACCCCTTCCACTTTGCTTGTCAATGCCTACAGTATTTCTTTTTCTTTCTTTCTTTCTTTCTTTCTTTCTTTCTTTCTTTCTTTCTTTCTTTCTTTCTTTTCTTTTTCTTTCTCTCCCTCCCTCCCTCCCTCCCTCCCTCCCTTACACACATACACACACACCCCTTCCACTTTGCTTGTCAATGCCTACAGTATTTCTTTTTCTTTCTCTTTCTTTTTCTTTCTTTCTTTCTTTTTCTTTCTTTTCTTTCTTTTCTTTCTTTCTTTCTTTCTTCCTTTCTTTCTTTCTTTCTTTCTTCTTTCTTTCTCTCTCCCTCCCTCCCTCCCTCCCTCCCTTACACACACAAACACCCCTTCCACTTTGCTTGTCAATGCCTACAGTATTTCTTTTTCTTTCTTTCTTTCTTTCTTTCTTTCTTTCTTTCTTTCTTTCTTTCTTTCTTTCTTTCTTTCTTTCTTTCTTTCTTTCTTTCTTTCTTTCTTTCTTTCTTTCTTTCTTTCTTTCTTTCTCTCCCTCCCTCCCTCCCTCCCTCCCTCCCTTACACACATACACACACACCCCTTCCACTTTGCTTGTCAATGCCTACAGTATTTCTTTTTCTTTCTTTCTCTTTCTTTCTTTTCTTTCTTTCTTTCTTTCTTTCTTTCTTTCTTTCTTTCTTTCTTTCTTTCTTTCTTTCTTTTTCTTTCTTTCTTTCTTTCTTCTTTCTTTCTTTCCTTTCTTTCTTCTCTCTCTCCCTCCCTCCCTCCCTCCCTCCCTCACACACACACACACACACACACACACACACACACACCCCTTCCACTTTACTTGTCAATGCCTACAGTATTTTGGTTTGTTTTTTTTTACCGCTCTGAGAAAACAGAATCCCACCCTTCCTTTTCTGGAGACGGAGGCTTTTTTCAGACGCAGAGACAGCTGGGTTAGGTTTCATATGTATGCCTTTTAATATTAATTCTGTCAACACTACGCACAACCAGTAACAATGATAAATACTGCAATGGAAATGTTAAAAAAAAATTATACACGTAACATGTCTTCCCAAAAACCACACTGTAAAAATAAATTAATGTGTAAACTTGACAGTAAGCTATTATAATAATTATAATAATAAGAATTAAAAAAAACAAAAAAACAAAACAAAACCGACAACCCAACAAGATTGGTTTAAGGCAGTCATCTACATGGTGGGAAAAGGACTGTGCTACGTTGCTCAGACCGGGGAAGCAAAAGTGAAGACTGGGCTTGGCTAGAAAACAAGAGCTGACTTACCGGGAGGGGAGGGGGATTAGCCAGAACAAGGAGACCCCCCCACTTCCCAATTTATAAGTCAGTTTAAGAGGGAAATGATAGGGCTGGTGTCTCATCAAGGATTCCCGAGCAGGCTGGTTATCCCCAAACCAAATATGGTTCCTTGTTGGGACTCTGACATCTTTCCTTTGCCTGTTTCATGCAGACACCAGTCAGACACGGTAAGAAGTACCAAAAGAAGAGAACATTTGCAGCTGAAGGTTCAATTGGGGGGGGGGGGTTGGGTCCTGCCTGCACTCTGAGCTTTGTAGTTTTCCTGCAGACGTTTCATGACCAAACTAGGTAATATAATCAGTGCTGGAGGCCAGTAGAGTTTCAGGAGCAGCATGAGGAGGAGGAGGAGGAAGAGGAAGACAATGACGACTGTGGGGTCCTTGGTCCTCTCTGACCTTGGGGGTTTTCTTGAACACATTTCATTACCACACTAGGTATCATCCGTTGTGCAAAGAAGAAGAGAAGGAGAAGGAGGAAGGGGAGAGGACAACTGTGGAATCCTTAGTGCTGTCTGAGCTTGGCGGTTTCCTTGCACACATTTCATTACTAAACTAGATACCCTCATCAGTGCGAGGAGGAGGAGGAGGAGCAGGAGGAGGAAGGGAAGAGGACAATTGAGCAGTCCTGGGTGCTCTCTGAGCTTGTTTCCTTGCAGACATTTCAGTAGCTAAGTACGTAACATCATCAGTGTGAGAAGGGAGCGGGGTTTACTCTCTTTTTATAGATTAGTGGCTTGTCCCTTTGGTGGGAGTGCTGTTTTCTTCTTGGTTAGGCTGTTGACCGAATTGATAAGTTCCTTGTTTGGGGTAGAGAACAAACCCCACTCACTTCTAGTACTGATGACGTCAGCTAGATGGGTAATGAAACGTCTGCAGGAAAAAACAACCCAGCTTAAGAAGCACCAAGGGCCCCAGTTTATACAATAGTCAGTGGCTTGACTTATTGGTGTGGGTGGGTGTATAGTTTTCTCCTTAAGCAGAACCTTGATTAGGCAATTGTTTTCTGCTTGGCTGTTTGTCTGGAAGTAATCCCTGCTTATCTGGGTGTTGGCTGTTGGACAGGATGTGTTCTGGGATTTTTATTTATTTATTTATTTATTTATTTTAAAAAAACACAGCACAAAGTTCACACTCGCTAGCACTGATGATGTTTACCCAGTTGGGTCACGAAACATCTGCAAGAAAACAACCAAGCTCAGAGCGCACCAAGAGCTACATGGTCCTCCTCCTCCTCCTCCTCCTCCTCCACTCCACAAACCCCATTCCCTTCTAACACTGGTGATGTTACCTCCTTGGGTCGTGAAGCGTCTGCAAGAAAACAACCAAGCTCAAGAGAGCATCCCAGATGGATAAAGGCGGTTTCACTGACCCCTCTCCCAACAGGCAGCTGGTCACAGGACAAGAGGAAGCTGGTGGAGAAGTCTTTGGGTCACCTCAGCTCAGCAGTTCTTCTGCTCTTCGGGACATCCCTTGGGCCTCTGTTTTTGCTCCTGGAGACGAGATGGTTGAGACCTAACATCCTTGATAAACTGACACTTAAAAGAGGAAGAGTGAACAGGCTAACTTTCTTGAAACAGTTTTCCTCAGAAGACCCCTTGCTCCCATCCCACCAGGGCACACTTTCAGGAACAGAAGAGTAGGGGCGGGTGGGTTCACAGGAGAATATTTGACCTATCCAAGCAAGAAGCCAACTGAAGCAGTCCTGAACCCCCTTATCTAATTAATGAAGCTACTGGAGGGGGGTGGGACTGATAGGGGAAGGGGCAGTGCAAAATCTAAGGGGGGGGGGTCTTCCACCCCTCCACCGAACAAGAATGAAGACAATATTATTCCCTTGCATTTTTTGGATCACCCTCTGCTTCCCTCTCGGTGCAAATCTGTAAATTTTAAAAAGAGAGGATGGGACAGAAGTTCATGAATCTCTTGGTTGGTCGTAAGGTGCTCACAAGCAAGAAAACTCGGACTTTTTGAAGGAATTTGGATGCTCCAAAACTGGAGGCTTTCAAGAAGAGATTGGACAACCCTTTGTCTAAAAATGGTCTAGGGTCTCCTGCTTGAGCGGGGGGTGGGTGGGGTTGGACTAGAAGACCTCCAAGGTCTTTTGACTTTTCTTACTATCTCCCTCCCTTCTCCGAGGTGGGTACAATTTGACCAACTCTGCTATTTTGCATTCGGTAATTCCTCACTGAAGGAATTGAAGATGCAATGGCTTTCAAGGGGACAAAGAGTTGTGTGGCAACGTTCTGCCACTTGGCTCTCTCCAAACGAGGGAAGGGGCCAGAAAGATGGGTTGAAGGAATACGAGGGACTCAGAAATTATAGGCCAAGAACCCTTGCAGCTATGGAGATCATCTAGACCAAAGCGGAGAAGAACCTCAGCAGATCCTCCAGACGTTGTGGCTGCTCCAGTACTGGAGGCTTTTAAGGAGAGATTGGACAGCCATTTTTCTGAAACGGTATAGCCCTGGGTCTCCTGCTCCAGCAGGTGGTTGGGACTAGAAGACCTCCAGGGTCCCTTCCCACTCTTGTTATTCTGTCAAGATGCCTGGTTGCTAAATACGTGCCTGCCTCCATTTTAGCTCCTGAATTTTTGGTAAATACGTGCCTTCCTCCGTTTTAGCTCCTGAATTTCCTGCAGACGCACTAGGGGACATTCTTGGGATAAATGTGGGGCAGCTGTTTTATTGGGGTGTGTGTGTGTGTTTTGAGCTGCCTCCAAGGGTTAGGAGGAGAATATGCTGAGGACAGAGGAAGAGGAGGTTACCAACGGGTGTGGCCTGAGAAGAAACAACAGAACGTGAAGAACGAGGGCTGTGTACAATGCAGCAGAGCTTGCAATTCTAGACCAAAGCACTGGACATGGGTACCAAGATTCCTTCGGACAGGTCAGTTCGGCCTTTTGACTTTTCTTGCTATCTCCCTCCCTTCCCCGAGGTGGGTACAATTTGACCGGGTCGCTTGCGCATCTCCGACAAGGAGGGAAGGAGACCCTACCCCAGGGACTTTGGATCTTTCAGAGCAGATGCAGGACCTGGCCGCGTGCAGAATGACTTTGGCTCTTTCCACGTTTGCTGCAAATAGGCTCCTTCCCTGGATGGCAAGAAAGCGTGTATGGAGGACCACCAACTCTGTCTAAACTTAACTTGCTTTGGGGCATAAACGCGCTGCAGGAGCAGGAAGGCAGTCCCTCAAGTGAGAACGGAAAGGTTCCTTAAGTGCCTAAAGCCCCCAAATGATGACATTTCCATCTGGATTAATGGTCCCTAAGAGGGGGGAAAAATAGCAGATCCATCTTAGTGTCCTGTCAGCAGTTCCAAGAAGGCTCCACACCCTTTTGCACTCTGATGCAGCTGACCCTGAGGGCACAGATAAACCTCCAGGTGGCCTCAAAGACAGAGAAAGAGAGAGAGAGAGAGAGAGAGAGAAAGAGAAAGAAGAGAGAGAGAGAGAGAGAGAGAGAGAGAGAGAGAGAGAGAGAGAGAGAGAAAGAGAAAGAAGAGAGAGAGAGAGAGAGAGAGAGAGAGAGAGAGAGAGAGAGAGAGAGAGAGAATAACGGACCAGACAACTGCAAGGAATACAAATCCTTCCGTTAAATACCATTATGTCAGAACTGAAGAAGCTCCCTGGATGAGAAGCAAAACATCAAGAAAACCAAGAACATCTTTTGAAAAAGCCCCTTTGAAAGCCTTGCTAATTTCCCCTCTTCTCTGCTCTGTCTCTTTCTTAGAAAACATGAAGACACCGAGGCAAGGAGGTGCCAAAAAGAACGTTTTTAAAAAAATATTTTTTTTTTAATACCACCGTACTGACTTTACTAAAAGAGCTTTCTCACCAAGAACCTTTGTGAAGATCGAAAGAGGAAAATTTTATCTTTTCATCAGAGTTTCGACACAAACGCATGTCCAGGTCAAAAGAAGGGGGGCTGAGCGGGCTGTAATTATTTACCCATCTGATTTCTCCGGGGCCCAAATAACGAACAAGGTCAAATTCAAAGCACAGTCCTTTTGCAATCCCCAAAAACCTGGTGGAGGAAAAAAAATAATGACAAAGCGTTTGGCTAGAACAGGGGTCGGCAACCTCGGCTCTTTTATGACTCGTGGACTTCAACTCCCAGAATTCCTGAGCCAGCATGGCTCAGCTTGGAAACCTTTCCCTTTCCCCTCAGCATAGCTGGCTCAGGAATTCTGGGAGTTGAAGTCCACGAGTCATAAAGCGGCCTAGGCCTAGGCCAGGGGTAGGCAACCTTGGCACTTTTATGACTCGTGGACTTCAACTCCCAGAATTCCTGAGCCAGCATGGCTCAGCTTGGAAACCTTTCCCTTTCCCCTCAGCATAGCTGGCTCAGGAATTCTGGGAGTTGAAGTCCACGAGTCATAAAGCGGCCTAGGCCTAGGCCAGGGGTAGGCAACCTTGGCACTTTTATGACTCGTGGACTTCAACTCCCAGAATTCCTGAGCCAGCATGGCTCAGCTTGGAAACCTTTCCCTTTCCCCTCAGCATAGCTGGCTCAGGAATTCTGGGAGTTGAAGTCCACCAGTCATAAAAGAGCCGAGGTTGCCGACCCCTGGGCTAGAAACACAAAGGTAGGAGGAGGCCCTAATCACGTTAAGCAGTGCAAAGATTCTTTTTTCCCCCAAAAAATAAAATAAAATAAATCACTGTTATCCGTTTGAAGGAACCATGTGTGAAAATCAAATACAGATGAGTTAATCTCTAGGTAGAAGCTTTTCAAAGGGACTAAGGATGTCTTTTTTTTTTAAAGGGAACCTTCTCTGGCCTAGATTCATCACTAATAAGGTCATTTTATTTTGTTTTTTTGGGGGGGGGGAGGGTCAGAGTTTATTCGGTTAAAAGAGTCAGCCTTTGCTATGGTTGTAGTCATCCCATGACGTTTTTTTTTTTGCTGGTCCTTAACTCAAAAGATCAAGTCAGCAGAAGAAACCTGTCATCTCCTGTATCACGTTTCCAAAATATCTCATTTTCTTTTGCGGCTCACTCTTCTCCAAGAGGACCACCTAAGAAACTCCGCTTCGCAAAACCCAGGATCACTTTATCCATGGGCAACGGGTGGAACGGCTAACCAGGATGGGATATAATGTAGTACCCACGTACATAAATACTCTATCAGGAGAAGAAGAGCAGTCCGAATTTGTGCTCACGAGGACAAATCCTAAACCCAGCTTGGAGCAGGGAAGTCCAGGAAAATGAGCAGGCTTTGATAGGGACGATGACTCCGCCGTATTGGTTTTGTCTCTAGATACACTCAAATGTTTTCCATGTTAGGTTGCAAAGCTTGGCACAGTCTGAGTTTAGCAAAGCAGAATAATCATCAATTTTGCTTATTATTATCTTTTTTTTTTTCTCCTTTACTACAGGTGGCCGGTAGTTTTTATACAAATGCTGCAAAAGCAGCCTATTTACAAGCAATGGCGATGGCCGAACGGGGCACCAATCTGCAAAAGACATGAGCATGCTAGTTGGCATCAAATAACGGGAGGGGATTTGGGCCAAAGAGTCTCTCGGCAAGCCCAACCTGGTCCCTCTTCTGGCTTCAGATGGAACGGGACAACTTGCCTCAGCCAACCCACCGCAGGACAATTTAACAATTCCATTTAAGGATTTAAAATAAATTTAAACAAAACAAAACAAAACAAAACGTTTTAACTGTTATCGTTCGCGTCTCATTTTGTCCTTCCTTTGGCATCCTTCCTTGAATGACTCTATGCCACCATTTCTTTGTTATTAGTATAACTCTCGCCCCGCGGCAAGTTGGCTGTGGTGAGTTGGCCATGGTGAATTGTCATTGACCCAGGTCCAGGATGGAGGCAGGTGCTGGGTCTGGACAGCTGGGCCTTGGGACAAAAAGGCATTGCCTTCTGGAGTCAACAGGAGCCTCTGTAAGCAGCCACAATCCTGTTTTTGAACCCAGCGGGCATTGATATAGGACAGGGGTAGGCAACTGTGGCTCTTTTATGACTCATGGACTTCAACTCCCAGAATTCCTGAGCCAGCATGGCTGGCTCAGGAATTCTGGGAGTTGAAGTCCATGAGTCATAAAAGAGCCACGGTTGCCTACCCCTGATATAGGAGAATATTGGTAGCTCAGGGTAGAAATTATTATTATTATTTTATTATTATTAATTTTATTTATTTATATACCGCCCTTGGTGCTCTCTGAGCTTGGTGGTTTCCTTGCAGACGTTTCATTGCCCAAATTAGATAACGTCACTAGTGCTGATGATGTTACCCAGCTGGGTCATGAAACGTCTGCAAGGAAAAAAACCAACCACAATCAGAGAGCACCAAGGACCCCCACCCCACCCCAGTTGGCACTACAAGCCAAGATCTGCTTAGGGCAGCAGCTTGACCCCTGGTCCTCGGAAAGCTAAAGGACCTCTTGCTTTGCAAATGCAGGAGAAAACCGCCCAGTGCAGATCTCCTCGTCTTGAAGAAATCAAGATTTTCATTGTGAGCAACGCTGAATCTCAAGAGTTGGTAGGCTACGTCAGGGTTTGTGTTTAGTGAGTAGGTAAGACTATGGACTTTGGAGTGAGGGGAGCCCTGGTTCTACGTTACATTTTTTTTAATGTTTTAGTGGCCACCACTGTTTGGCGTTACACTCTTACTGGTCCCCTGTAATCCACGTTTGGTATGAATTTCATCCTGGCCAATTCCTCTTTAGCAAAAAAATAATATAAAATTAAAAAAATCTCGTATTTCGTTCTTGCTCTCCTCTTCTCCCTCTTTATTCAGCTTCCCCCGCTCCCCAAATAAAACCCCCTTAATTTCTGATCAAAGATTGTTCTCCTTCTCCTGCAACTGGAACAAAAGCTGTCAAGTAGAGACACTTTACTACAGCAGAGGTCTCCTAGCTCAGCAACTTTTAAGACTTGTGGACTTCAGCGCCCAGAATTCCCCAGCCAGCGCATGCTGGCTGGGGAATTCTGGGCGCTGAAGTCCACAAGTCTTAAAAGTTGCCGAGCTTGGATAGGCCTGCCCTACAACGTCCTCAGCCAATTCGTCCATCTGTCTCTGGAACTCTGTGCATGATTCTTGAAACCAGCCCTGAATTCCAAAGAGATAAATGGAATTTTTCCTGTACAGAGTTATCTCACATCTCACTTACTGCAGTTTTAACATACACAGAAAAAAAAGAGAGAAGAGGATCTTAAAATGGTTAATATTATTATTAATTTTTTTTTGGTTTCTCCTGACTCTATGAACACAAAGAGGTGCACGTCCTACCATAGGAGGAAGCAATGGCTGTTAAGTTTTACAGTTATAATGGAACGCGTTGCTGGTCGCCCTCGGCTTGGCCAGGCGTCCCCAGTTACTGGATGTGACAGGCAGTGGAAGAGGTGGCTTGACAGCACATGCAAGTGGGGTTGACGGACTTGGGTGGGATCAGGTCAAGGTCCTCGTCGTCCGGGATCTCGTCCAACCGATATCCGTCCTTGAGAAGTTGGATATTCAAGTCCTGGTTGATCTGCTGCAGACAAAGAGACAGGATGTCAACCCACCAACGGTCCAACTTGAGAGGCACCTGGCCTAGGATTGTAGGCGCGGACATGGATATGAGAGAGCAGAGACTTCTTCGTAATTAGAGGGTTAGCTTCCTTAGATATCGAATTACAACATCTATCCCAGGGCAACTCTAGGTTGTCATATTGTGGTGAGTTTATTATGGTGTTATCTTAATTTAATATTTTATCTCCCATTGTATTTTTATCTATCTGTCTGTCTATTAACTATTCATCCATTATCTATCTATCTATCTATCTATCTATCTATCTATCTATCTATCTATCTATCTATCTATCTATCTATCTATCTATCTATCTATCCATCCATCCATCCAGCTATTATCTTATCTCTCTATCTCTCTATCTCTCTATCTATCATTTTATTTTTTATTTATTTTAATCCCATTTATATCCCGCCCTTCTCCGAAGACTCAGGGCGGCTTACAATTTAAGCACAAATCAATGTGCTTAGCAATAGCCTTCATTCTATGTATATGCCTGCTTATTAGGGCTTTCGCCCCCCACCAAGCGGCATTTTTACAAAGTCAGCTTATTGCCCCCAACAATCTGGGTCCTCATTTTACCTACCTCGGAAGGATGGAAGGCTGAGTCAACCTTGATCATCTATCTATCTTTTATCTATTTATCTATCTTTCATCTATTATCTTTTATCTATCTATCATCTATCTATCTATCTATCTATCTATCTCTATCTATCTATCTATCTATCTTTCATCTGTTTCATCTATCATCTATCCATCCAGCTATTATCTATCTATCTATCTATCTATCTATCTATCTATCATCATCATCTAATATCATCTATCCATCCATCCATCCATCCATCCATCCATCCATCCATCCATCCATCCATTATCTATCTATCTATCTATCTTTCATCTGTTTCATCTATCATCTATCCATCCAGCTATTATCTATCTATCTATCTATCTATCTATCTATCTATCTATCTATCTATCTATCTATCATCATCATCTAATATCGTCTATCCATCCATCCATCCATCCATCCATCCATCCATCCATCCATTATCTATCTATCTATCTATCTATCTATCTATCTATCTATCTATCTATCTATCCATCCATCCAGCTATTATCTATCTGTCTATCTGTCTCTGTCCATCCATCCATCCATCCATCCATCCATCCAAATAGCAATAGCAGGAGCGAGCAACGAAAGACACTCAAGAACAGCTTAAGTCATCAGCTTTATGGATTAACCTCTGCCCAAGTAAGCTGCCCAGAGTAGCTCGGGATAGTGAAATGGGCAGGCTATCAATTTAATAAATAAATAAATAACGTGGCATTTATGATGCTCTCAGTGTTGGCCTGACGCCTTCGAAACAACGAAAGCTGGGCCAGGCCTCTATAAAAGTTATTAGAGGCTGAGACTCTTAGCCAAAGGTGCTTTTCTGGTCATGTTAACAAGATCAAGACTGAATTTGCAGCTTTTGCACACTACGACTACTCCGCTATGATCTACTCCTGAGATATGAGCTCTTCCCAAGATGCTATAGGCAGTCCTCGACTTACAACAGTTTGTTTAGTGACCGTTCAAAGTTACAAGGGCACTGAAACAAGTGACTTAGGACCGTTTTTCCCACGCTTACCACCGTTGCAGCCTCCCCAGGGTCATGTGATCAAAATCCAGATGCTTGGCAACTGACTTGTCTTTATGACGGTTGTAGGGTCCCGGGGTCACGTGATCCCCCTTTGCGACCTTCTGACTTGCAAAGTCAATGGGGGAGCCGGATTCCCTTAACAGCCGTGTTACTAACTGCAGTGACTCACTTAACGACTGTGGCCAGAAAGGTCATAAAATGGGGCAAAACTCACTTAACAATGGTCTCGCCTAGCCGTGGAAATTTTGCGCTCGGTTGTGGTCGTAAGTCAAGGACTACCTGTTTTATTGAAAACGTAAGCCTGGTGGCCAAAGGCTGATTCAGATTCAGTTTGACTGCCAATCTCATTTTTCAATGACCGAGAGAGACAAATGTATTTGAAGTGGGTCTGATGCCCTGAAGATCTCTGCGGAGGAGATGTAATCATTGAATCTCTTAATCTCTCCCTGCTTCTGTGATGAAAATTACATCAGGTCTTCCCTAGAGCAGTATCCGAATCCCCGTTTCAGAAATTTATCAGTAACTCTAGAAGTTTCAGCCTGAGAAAACTACTGCCAAGGTTCGTTGCCTTTAAAAATCCAGTTCATAGTTTTAGATTCCTTGTACTTTGCAAACGCAAAGACGGGTTTATTCTTCATGAGACACAAAGGGACGGAATGGGACCCACCTCAGCTGAAGAATATCCCGAGGAGGAATATCTGGACATGTCAAAGTCGTCATCACTGCAAAGCAAGACAAGACACAATGGGGAAAGGCATCTCCAGCAAGCAAAAGAGCGTGCTGTGTAGCACACTGCTGTTCATTTTCATAGACAAGGAGAGAACAGCCCTATGGGACCCATCAGGATGGATCTGGGGTCTATATGAATGTGACTGTTCTATCTCCAGGAAGTCACACAGAAGAGGGAGTTGTCAACCTATTCTCCAAAAGCAAGGGTCTTCAAACTTGGCAACTTTAAGACTTGTGGACTTCAACTCCCAGAATTCCTCAGCCAGCCAGGGCTGGCTGAGGAATTCTGGGAGTTGAAGTCCACAAGTCTTAAAGTTGCCAAGTTTGAAGACTCCGCTTCAAAGCTTCTGAGGGCAGGTCAAGAAGCAAAGGATGGAAACTAATCCAGGAGAGAAGCAACCCGGAACTAAGGAGAAATTTCCTGACAGTGAGAACAATTAATCAGTGGAACAACTTTTTCTTCAGAGGTGGTGAATACTCTAACCTTGGAAGTTTTTAAGAAGAGACTGGACAACCATTTGTCTGAAATGGTATAGGGGTTTCCTGCCTGAGCAGGGGGTTGGACTAGAAGATCTCCAAGGCCCCTTCCGACTCTGTTATTCTGTTACTTTGTTAATTAATGAGTGGAAAGTTGTGGGTGCTCCATCACTGGAGGTTTTTAAGAGGAGATCAGACAAACGTTTGACCGTGATCGTATAAGGTCTCCTGTTTGAGCAGGGGGTTGGACTAGATGCCCTCTAAGATCCCTTCCAGCCCTAGGGTTCTATGTTCTTCTCAGCCCTCTTAAACACCATCAGAGCTTGTGACTTGTAGCAGTGAGTACCGTCATAATGTCACCAAATAGCTTGGAGTAAACTCACAAAATTTCTCAACACAGCAGTCTAGATACATCTGGAGGACACTGGACTGGAGAAAGATTGTATAGAAAGTGGTGGTGTTATATATTAAAGGTATACTCACTTTGGGGTGGAAGAACTATGGAAAAAATGAAAGCTATGAACGAAACAAGTTCAACAAAGCAAACCTTACAACTTAACAAAACATTAACTTTTGGGCTTGTTAGCGGGCAAGGTGAATGCACAAATCAGAAGCTGGAGAAACTTGAGGTTCCCCAGAAAAAGGATTCCCAAAAATTCCTCACGGAGCAATCACCTTTCTTCGTATGGCCACGAATGAGAAGTTCAGAAATTGTGGGTGCTCCATCACTGGAGGCTTTCAAAAAGAGACCAGACAGCCATTTGACTGGGATGATATAAGGTCTCCTGTTTGAACAGGGGGCTGGACTAGAAGACCTCCAAGGTCCCTTCCAACTCTATTTGTCTATCTTCTAAGTAATAGAATTTCATAGGTGAGTTTTGTCATTTCATATCTACCTGTCCGTGTCCAGAGCCACCAATGGCTTTTCATCGGGACTTTGATCTAACGAGGAGTAGCCTTTATTAGGAACAACCAGCCTGAAATGAAAGAAAGGAACATTATATGGACTGTCGTGGATACGTAAGAAGCTCAAATTAAGAATAAAAGCGGGTGAAAACAGTAGCTGGAGTTTCAGATCAGGCAAAGATAAAAGTTTGTTTACTACAGAGTTAGAGACAAGGCTTTCTGAGTTACTACAGGTAATCCTTGATTTACAACGGTTTGCTTAGTGACTGTTCAAAGTTACAATGGCACTGAAAAAAGTGACCTAAGGTGAGTATTTCACATTTCGTTGCAACCTCCCCACAATCATGTGTTCAAAAATTCAGAGGCTCGGCAACTGGTGTGTACTTTTGACAGTTGCACTGCCCCAGGGTCATATGATCACCATTTGTAACCTTTCCAGCGATTTCTGACAAGCAAAGTTGGGGGGGTGGGGGGGAAAGCCAGATTTGCTTAATGACCGCATGATTCGCTTAACATCTGCAGTGATTTTACTCAGCAACTGTGGCGAAAAGGTCGTAAAGTGGGACACAACTTATTTAACAATTACCTCGCTTAGCAAGCTCTCCCAGGTGTGAAAGAGACTGGAGCTACCTGGGTCTTGAGTCTTAGCAGACTGCAGTACAGAGAGAGAAATCAGGTGATTCGGGCAGTTCAAATGAGTATAAAGATTTATTGCAAGCTTAAGTTCTCCAGAAGAATCTGGCCAACTAACAGTCAAGGGAAACAAGCGGGAGATAAGAAAGGCATTCAAGGTAAGCTGGACGCAGTTCAACTGCGGGTACGCAGGGACTCATGACTTCTGACGCATTTGACCCCTTGGGCTCAGCCTGGTTATCTCCTACAACAACATATGTCACTCTGCTCTGACTTTCCTGCTACTTAAGGCATGTTCTCTAGTGACTACAGAGCCCATCCTTCTGCGCTTTTGTTCAACTTCTGAACGTCTTTGGAGATTCTCAATCCTCCAGATCATGGTTGGCCCAGAGGTTTATTTTTCTCAAAAGGCAACTGGACTTTGCTTGTTTGTTTTTTCCCCTCTGAAAACAGTTCGCTTTCCGAGATGCTTTTTTTGGAGGAAACTGTGAAAAACAGTCATAAGTCATAGTTTTCAGTGCCGCTGTAACTCTGAATGGTCACTAAATGGGCTGATGTAAGTCAAGGACTGCCTGTAAAATGAACTTATGAAGGGCTGTGTCCTTGACTTTCTGCCTGTCATCCTCCTACTTAAAACACCAGCTGGGGACAAATAGAACTTGAAAACAGGCTGGCATGTGTGTTAAAATGGATTATAGAAGTCTAATAAATGTATTTATTTACAGAGTATAAGACTCGCACAGCCACAGACTCAACAATTTTACATCGGGCTGTTGTTCCCTTTCAATCTGATTTTTTTTTTTTTTAATTCCATTTATATCCCGCCCTTCTCCGAAGACTCAGGGCGGCTTACAAGCTTAGCAGTAGCCTTCATTCTATGTATATGCCTGCTTATTAGGGCTTTCATACACCCCCAAGCGGCATTATTACAAAGTCAGCTTAATTGCCCCCAACAATCTGGGTCCTCATTTTACCTACCTGGGAAGGATGGAAGGCTGAGTCAACCTTGAGCCTGGTGGGATGCGAACCTGCACTAATTGCAGGCAGCTGGTGTTACTTAAGGAGGCATTAGCCCACTGCGCCACCAAGGCTCTTTTTGATTAGCTGGTGGTTTTTTTTGTGCTTCCGTTAAATGCAACCTAGAGTCACTTTATTTGAATTGGGTGATTCTAATGAACCATGAAATAAAAATTAAACAGAATAAGATCTAGGTGCAGAATTGCTGACAGCAGTGCCCAAACCCCCCTCCCAAGTCTAATTTCTAAGGCAAATTGCATAATCTTCAGGGGGGGAGTGGGGGGAAAACATGAATAATATATGATTATTCGTAGCAGCAGTCTAGCTTCTTCTGAATTTTATTTGGGGAAACAGGTCGGAATTGTAGAGACAATGAATTTGGAAGGGATGGCATTCATGGGTTTGCACAGTGTCATGTATAATAACTGAAGCGGAAGGAGTGGATTTGCACAAATAATCACATCCAAGACATGTTGTAAAAATGGAGCTGTGTTTAGGAAAAACTGAACTTGGTCTCGCCCACACAATTTGAACGGTGGAGCCCACACAGGTGGAACAGTGGAGCCCACACAATTTGAATGGTGTCTACACAGGTGGAACGGTGGAGCCCACACATGTGGAACGGTGGAGCCCACACAATTTGAACAGTGGAGTCCACAGAGGTGGAATGGTGAAGCCCACACAGGTGGAACGGTGGAGCCCACACAATTTGAACAGTGGAGCCCACACAGGTGGAATGGTGGAACCCACCCAGGTGGAATGGTGGAGTCCACACAATTTGAAAGGTGGATTCCACACAGGTGGAACGGTGGAGTCCACACAGGTGGAACGGTGGAGTCCACACAATTTGAATGGTGGATTCCACACAGGTGGAATGGTGGAGCCCACACAGGTGGAACGGTGGAGTCCACACAATTTGAACAGTGGAGTCCACACAGGTGCAACGGTGGAGCCCACACAGGTGGAACAGTGGAGTCCACACAATTTGAACAGTAGAGTCCACACAGGTGGAACTGTGCGGACTTCACAATTCAATGTGTTGGCTGGGGAATTCTGGGACTTGAAGTCCATCCCTCCTAACGCTGCCAAGGTTGAGAAACCTTGTTGTAGGCACACAAAGCATCTCACGAGGAAGAAACATCCACCTTGTTCGAGCCATGACGTTGGTCTTCTTGGGTTGCTGATTAACCGGGCTCCCCATGGTGCCATTTTTCAGGGACCCCTTCCGAGCCAGCTCTCGCTGCTTCTCTGCAGGAGAAAGACAGACATCGAGAAGGAAAGAGAGTTAGGCAGGCGGCCTCTCGTATGGAAGCCAACTGCAAGGCAATATATTAGCCAGAGTTTGCTCCAGGAAAAGCAAATACCGTTATCAGGAAGTGAGTGACATCACGTCTTGGGGGTTATTTGTGACATAAACCAGGATGGGCAACTTGTGGCCCAGGAGGATCTCCAACGGCACAGCCAAAAGTGTATTCCAGCTTGTGTGGACGTGGGGAGCAAACAGAGGCAAAGAAATGTCTGTCATGATGTCACTGTTCACATCTAACTTTTCTATTACAGGTAGTCCTCGAGTTACGACCGCAACCAAGCTCAGTATTTCTGTTGCCAAGCGAAACATTCATTAAGTGAGTTTTGCCCCATTTTATGATCTTTCCTGCGACAGTCGTTAAGGGAATCACTGCGGCTGTTAAGTTAGTAAACTGGTCGTTAAGTGAATCTGGTTTCCCCCTTGACTTTGCTGGTCAGAAAGTTGCAAAAAGAGGATCGCGTGACTCCAGGACACTGCAACTGTCATAAATATGAGTCGTTTGCCTAGTGTCCGAATTTTGATCACGGGACTTTGGGGATGTTGCAACGGCGGTGTGAAAAATGGTCATAAGCCATTTTTTTTTCAGTGCCGTTGTCACTAAATGAAATGCTGTAAGTTGAGGACTACCTGCATAAATCCTTCCGTCCTCCACCATTCATTCAGAACTGAAGAAGCTTCTCAGCTGAGAAGTGAAACCTCTTCAAGCAAAACCAAGAAAGTCCAGGTGCCTTTTGGAAAAAAAAGCCCCTTTGGGATAATCAGGACCTGGATGACTGAGAACCTCCACAGACAATTAGCCCAATTAGTCCTCGACGTACGACCACAGGGAGGTCATAATTTATGTCCCTAAGTGAGCTTTGCCCCATTTTATGACTTTTCTTGCCACGTTAAGTGAATCTCCGAAGACTCACGGCGGCTTACAAGCTTAGCAGTAGCCTTCATTCTATGTATATGCCTGCTTATTAGGGCTTTCACACACACCCCAAGCGGCATTATTACAAAGTCAGCTTATTGCCCCAACAATCTGGGTCCTCATTTTACCTACCTGGGAAGGATGGAAGGCTGAGTCAACCTTGAGCCTGGTGGGATGCGAACCTGCACTAATTGCAGGCAGCTGGTGTTACTTAAGGAGGCATTAGCCCACTGCTCCAACAAGGCTCTGTTAGTCACATGGTTGTTAAGTGAATCTGGCTCCGCCCTTGACTTGGGGATCAGTGACCCTGCAACCGTCATAAATGTGAGTCAGTTGGCCAAAAGTCTGAATTTTGATCCCGTGGCCAGACCTGATCCAAATTGACAACTGGCATGTATTTATACTGTTTGAAGTATCCTGGGATCATGTGACCCTCTTTTGTGACCCCCTTCTGACGAGCAAAGTTAATGGGGAAGCCCGATTCATTTAACCGTGTTCCTAACGTAACGGCTGCAGCGACTTACTTAACAACTGTGGCAAGAAAGGTCGCAAAATGGGGTAAAATTCACTTAACAACTGTTTCGCCTAGCAACAGAAATTTGGGGCTCTATGGTGGTCGTAAGTTGAGGACAAAAGGGGATGATATGACACAGGGACACTGCAACCGTCATAAATGCGAGTCGGTTGCCAAACATTGGAGTTTTGATCATGTGATGCTGCCACAGTCCTAAGTATGAAAAACGGTCATGTCCACTTTTTTCAGGGCTATTGTAACTTTGAACAATCAATGAACTGTTGTAAATTGAGGACTGTGTACGTTTAGACACATACGTTTATATTTCTACGTTTACTTCTCTTCTGTGATGTTCTCATAATACGTTAAATGTTTAAGGGACACTGCAGCTCAGAGTAATGGTTTTGCACATCTTTAAGTGTCGCCTTTATTGCTAGTATCCTCTGATGCTTTCTCAAACTGGGGAGGGTACCCAAGGAAATGCGTGAAGCTACATCTAAACAGCTTTGTGTGTCTGTGTGTGCCACGGTGGTTTGAAACACCCACCCCCCTTCCTTCTACCGATCTGCCAGCAGACAGCTCTGCGGTGCTGTGCCTTCTGTGTCTACTCGCTTCCGTCCCCCGGCGCTGCCTTCATGGAAATGAACTAAAATCAGCTTCATCCTTTCCTTCCTTGGTTTAGCCTTTGGCCACAAACTGGGGCTTAATTATAGATCTTCAGAGCCATAGCCGCCCTCTTAATTATTCATGGTCTGATTACAGAGGTGGGAAGTTAAGGCAGAGGCAGCGTCCAAGCAAAAACATACGAAGCTAAAACATAACAAAGAATGGTTGCAGGAATTGGATTTGGGTAGCTAGTTCCGTGCGCCTTTGGCGTCTAGTCATGCCGGCCACATGACCACGGAGACGTCCTCGGACAAGCGCTGGCTCTTCGGCTTTGAAACGGAGATGAGCACCGGCCCCTAGAGTCGGAAACGACTAGCACACATGTGCGGGGGAACCTTTACCTTTACCTTTTAGCTAGTCCAGGGGTCAGCAACCTGAAACAGTGAAAGAGCCACTCGGAACCGGTTCCCTCACAAAAGGAAAAACTGGGAGCCGCAAAAAATGTGTGCGCATGGACGTACATGCACAGAACAGGGTTTGACTGAAGGGTGGAGCCAAGGCAAGATATGCACCTACCCTGCATATTTGAATTGATTGGTTGAACTTTTTTACTCCCACTTTTTTTTGGGGGGGTGGACTGCACATGGCAGAGGACTGGGAGCCACAGGAGACGGCTGAAAGAGTCGCATGCGGCTCCGGAGCCGTGGGTTGCAGACCTGTGAGCTAGTCTAACCAAGAGAAGGATTGGGGAGTGACATGATAGCAGTGTCCTTATATTTGAGGGGCTGCAACAAAGAAGAGGGGGTGGGTGGGTGGGTGTCAACCTATTCTCCAAAGCACTAGAAGGCAAGACAAGAAACAATGGATGGAAAGGAGAGAAGCAACCAGAACTAAGGAGAAATTTCCTGACAGTGAGAACGATTAACCAGTGGAACCACTTGCAGTCGGAAGTTATCGGTGCTCCATCACTGGAGGTTTTTAAGAAGAGACTGGACAGCCAGTTGGCTGAAATGGTATAGGGCAGTGGTGGCGAACCTATGGCACGCGTGCCAGAGGCGGCACTCAAAGCCCTCTCTGTGGGCACGCGTGCCATCACCCCAGCCCTGCCTCCCCCCGCGGCCCCCTCCTCACCAGCAGTCCCCCCCCGCAGGAGAGTCGCCCCCGCGCAGAGAAGCACAGCCAAGGACATGGCACTGGGCAGCAGGGAGAAGACTCCGCCACCGCGCCCCATCGTGCGCAGATGATGCTGCGGGGCATGGGCAGAGGGCATGGCCGCCATGACGCTGCAGGGCCACCTGGGCGATTTGCGGCAGGCCATGGAGGCAGTAGGTGGCCTTGCGGTCGAGGGATGGAGCAGGGGTGATGGGGACAGAGTAGGCGGGGGCGGAGAGGGGGCCGGCGGGGTGGTTTTTGGGCCCTTGGTGTCTAAAAGGTTCACCATCACTGGTATAGGATCTCCTGCTTGATCAGGGGGCTGGACTAGAAGACCTCCAAGGTTCCTCCAACTCTTGTTAATGTTACTTAAATATTAGTGAGAGTTCTCCATGGTCAAAATTACTCCAGATCATGGTTGGCCCAGAGGTTTATATTTCTCAAAAGGCAACTGGACTTTGTTTGTTTGTTTTTTCCCTCTGAAAACAGTTCGCTTTCCGAGTTGAAGAAGCCTTTTTTGGGGGAGGAGAAACGAAATGTTTTCAAAGGAAAAAAGAACAACAACAAAGTCCAGTTGCCTTTTGGAAAAACAAAACAAAAACCCTTTTGGGTTCAGCTTCTGGAAAAGCAAACCGAAGGGCAGGAATTTCTGGATAAAGCTAGCCTTCTAACTGATCTTCTCTTAACAAAACCCGCCCGTCGCCATGACTTCATGCCTCTTTAAAAAGTTCTACAGTTTCCATTTGGAAAGCGTTATTCACATTTTCTCTCCCTGGTTGGGTGGGTAAGAATAGCCATCCTCAATGGTCCTGCTTTTTTTTGTTCTTCCTCTCCTTTCTTAGACAACTCATCCCTTGCATTGCTGAGTTGGAGTTAAAATACAATATAAATCTTCCCCTCTCCCCATTGCTTTTCTTCCTTTGGAACAACCGTATCCTTCCATTCTTATATTCCAATAAAAGGTCCGCCCACCGTATCTTTGTTCTACTTAACTCACGTTAAGACCGTGAACTTTCCAATGTTCTTTCTTATTTTTCAAAGAGTTGGATAAGAGGCCTCCTCGTACCAGACCTGCTGTGCCTTCTTTTAGTAAATACCTTTATTTCCAACTGGGAGACAATTGAATTTAAAGATTACATGGATCCATCTTGCCACAGGTCGGTTAAGCACATTTCCACACCCCCACACCCCCCCAATCATGTTGTAATAGAATATATTTCAAGCTACAGGTAGTCCTCAGCTTACAATCACTCGTTTAGTGACCGTTCAAAGTTACAACTTCACTGTAGCGTGACCATTTTTCGCGCTTACGACCGTTGCAGCATCCCCCTGGTCACGTGATCAAAAAAATTTTGCGACCTTTTGACAAGCAAAAGTCCACGGGGAAGCCAGATTCACTTAACAACTGTGTTACTAACTTATCAACTGCAGCGATTCACTTAACAAGTGTGGCAAGAAAGGTCGTAAAATGGGGCAAAATTCACTATCTTGTTTAGCAACAGAAATGTTGGGCTCAATTGTGGTCGTAAGTCGAGGACTTACCTGTACTGGCCTATCACTCAGATAATTTAGATAGTAGTCCCGGTTTCTTCCATCAGCCCCATTTTTGAAGCCCGTTTTTTTCCCCCTCTAGTCATCTCCGGTCTTTAAATTAATCAGTGGAATGGCTGGCCTCCAGAATTAATTCTGGGTTAATTCATTAATTTTGGATGAATTAATTCATCAGTGGGATGGCTGGCCTCCAGAATTAATTCTGGGTTAATTCATTAATTTTGGATGAATTAATTCATCAGTGGGATGGCTGGCCTCCAGACATTATGGGTGCTCCTTCCCTGGAGATTTTCCAGAAGACGCTGGACAACCATTTGTCTGATGAAGGAAGGAGAATCTACGTGTCCCAGGATAATGTTGCAGGATCCTATCTGGGTTGGTCACGGGGACCAGCGGTTTTGTCTTCCCAGGTTACGGACTCCTGCCACAGCCCATCCGCAGGGGAGCTTCCCGCCAACATTCTCTGACACATTGGGGTGAGAGAGAAGTTCGCTGAGGATGGGCTCCAGCACAAGTCTGAAAGTTTGAAAGACTAAACCTTTGGTCCCCGTGACCGATCCAGATTGGATCCTGCAACCCTTTGTGAATAGAATAGAATAGAATAGAATAGAATAGAATAGAATAGAATAGAATAGAATAGAATAGAATAGAATAGAATAGAATAGAATAGAATAGAATAGAATAGAATAGAATAGAATAACAACAGTTTAGAATAGAATAGAATAGAATAGAATAGAATAGAATAGAATAGAATAGAATGGAATGGAATGGAATGGAATGGAATGGAATGGAATGGAATGGAATAGAATAGAATAGAATAGAATATGTGGAATGGAATAAAATATAAAATATGGAATGGAGTGAAATAGAATAGAATAGAAAATATGGAGTGGAATGGAATGGAATAGAATTGAATAGAATTGAAAAGAATAGAATATGTGGAATGGAATAGAATAGAAAATATGGAATGGACTAAAATGGAATAGAATAGAATAGAAAATATGGAGTGGAATAGAATAGAATAGAAAATATGGAGTAGAATAGAATAGAATAGAAAATATGGAATGGAATAGAATGGAGTGGAATAGAATAGAAGATAAATATGGAATGGACTGAAATGGAATAGAATAGAAAATATGGAGTGGAATAGAATAGAAAATATGGAATGGAATAGAATGGAGTGGAATAGAATAGAATAGAAGATTTAAAAGGGAGCTTGGAGGTCTTCTAGTCCAGCCCCCTGCTCAAGCAGGAGAACCTATACCATCTCAGACAAGTGACTGTCTAATCTGTTCTTAAAAAATTCCAGTTCTGGAGTGCCCATGATTTCTGGTGGCAAGCTGTTCCACTGGTTAATTGTCCTCACTGTCAGGAAGTTTCTCCTTAGTTCCAGGTTGCTTCTCTCTCTGATCAGTTTCCAACCATTGTTTCTTGACCTGCCCACTGGTGCTTTGGTGAACAACGTCACCCCCCTCTTCTTTGTGGCAGCCCCTCAAATACTGGAATACTGCTATCATGTCTCCCCTATTTCTTCTTTTCTTTAGATTAGCCAAACCCAAGTCCTGCAGCCGTTCTTCGTATGGTTTAGCCTCCAGGCCTTGGATCATCTTAGTTGCTCTTCTCTTAGCTTTTTCCAAAGTCTCAACATCTTTTTTGTAGTATGGTGACCAAAATTGGCTGCAGTATTCCAGTTGTTTTTTTTTAAAGCGGAACTAATACCTCGCACGATCCTGATTCTACGCCTCTGTTTATACAACACAGGATTGTATTAGCTTTTCTGGCGGCTGCTGCACATTGCTGAAATGGTAGAAGGATTCTTGCTTGATCATGGGGTTGGACTAGAAGACCTCCAGGGTCCCTTCCAACCCTATTATTCTATAATTGGACTGGAGGGATGGATGAAATTCCACTAGGTTCCTGAGCTCATGAGTGTCCTTTCCAGGACGTCCAAGGTCCATTGCAATCTAGTTGTAGCTGTTCATGGCAGCAACTTTGGATTAGCAGGGAAGAACAGCTCTCCCTGGGCTTACTAAATCTTGGAAGATGTTCTATCGTAATTTCACAAGCTGATACCCATTTGTTTCAATTATTCATACAAATGCGTAGCCAACAGCCAAGACTCTTTAATCTTCTTGCAACATGCAATTGGCCAGTCTTTCTCAGAGAATTATATCCTCTGCCAGGTTCCTATTGCCAGGTTCCTATTGCAAGCCTCCAAGCTCTTTCATCTTCTCAAGTGCTGCCATTTCTTGCTCCATGCGGTTTTGTCTTCGGGGATTTCCTACAAGCTTCTGTTTGTTGCAAATACACACTAAGATGTTCCCAGGCAGCAACACAACAATAGGCTACAAAGACGGGGTCATGACTGCAGGAACTTAAAATTTGCTTTTCCAAAAGAGCAAGGCCCATTTCGATCGAGGTTTCTTTTCCAGGGCTAGTCCAGCCCCCAAGGCTTATATTACTTCTTGTCCCGCCCGCCGTTAGTCAAATATAACAAAATAACAGAAAAACAGAGCTGGAAGGGACCTTGGAGGTCGTCTAGTCTAGCCCAGGCCCCTGCTTAAAGCAGGAGGCCCTCAACCATTCCATACAAATGGTGGTCCAATCTCTTCTTAAAAACCTCCAGTGATGGAGCACCCAGAACTTCTGAAGGCAAGCTGTTCCGCTGGTCCATTAAGAGAATAACAGAATGTCAGAGTTGGAAGGGACTTTGGAGATCTTCTAGTCCAGGCATGTCAAACTCATGACGTCACATGAAGTCGCACGACGTATCGTGACTTTTTCCCCATTGCCGGCAATGGGGTAGGCGCAGTTTCGGCATGACACATCTGGCCCGCGGGCCGGCAGTTTGACATGCCTGTTCTAGTCCAACCCACTGCTTGAGCAGGAGACCCTATACCATTTCAATCAATCGGAATAGAGCTGGAAGGGACCTTGGAGATCATCTAGTCCAGCTCCCTCTTCAGGCAGGAGACCCTATACCATATCAATCAATCAATCAATCATAAGCTTGTAAGCCGCCCTGAGTCTTCGGAGAAGGGCGGGATATAAATGGAATTAAAATAAATAAAATAAAAATAAATCAGAATAGAGCTGGAAGGGGATCTTGGAGGTCTTCTAGTCCATCCCCCTGCTCAAGCAGGAGGCCACCAACCTTTCCGTACAAATGGCTGCCCAGTCTCTTCTTAAAAACCTCCCCTGTTGGAGGACCTAGAACTCCTGGAGGCAAATATTCACTATACAATTAGGGATATTACACATTAAATGGTGGCATTTCGGGGAACATCAATACAGGTGCATTTTTGTATGCAGCTGATAACATTTTAGATGATATCTAAAGAACTGAGTGGTTTTCAGCATATGTTAAAGCCAATTGCATAATGCAAATGAGAGGCCTGGGTCCGAAAAGGAATATATCGAAGTCCGAGGCTGCACGTCTGACAGGGTAAACGAAGTGAAAGGATGCACGTTTATGTATAAGTAACGAAAAATTAGAGCATTGAGATGATTTCGTGCACCTTGGTAAATAGATGGAGAAATGGGACGATGCATAAGTGATGGGAGAGAAGTAATGGGTGTTATGAGATTTATTGCAAGGAATTAATGCTTGTTGATAGAAGTGAAAATAGCTGTGTGTAAGAGCATGCTTCTGCCATTTTGATATATGGAAATGAAGGCTGGGTACCACAGGAAAAACATAAAAAGTTAAGTTGACTGCAGCGGAGGTGAAGTATTCGAAGTGTACATGTAAAGCGAGCAGAATTAATGGCTGTTGAAGGGGTGTGGTTTGAATGCAAAAACTAGATTCAAAACAAAATACTGGTGGTTTGCTCATATACCCAAAAATATATGGTGTAACAGCATATATCTATATCTATATCTGTCTATCTCTATAACTATATCTAATCTCTCTCTCTCTCTCTCTATGTATCTTAGTGCAATTAGACACACACACACACACACACACACACACATATATACTGCTCAAAAAATAAAGGGAACACAAGACATCCTACTATTAAATACAGTACATTGTGTTTAAGTGTTCCCTTTATTTTTTTGAGCAATATATATATATATATATATATATATATATATATATATATATATATATATATATATATATATATATATATATATATATATATATATATATATATATATATATATATATATATATATATATATATAGTATGTGCATCTTTGGTTATTCGGGTTTTTCCCCGCGTAGAACTAAAGGTGTAGGGGCGACATTTCGACGGAATCCCATCCGTCATCATCAGGCTGGTGGCTTCTGCTTCCTTCTTCTGGGAGAAGCATGTGGCTGTTTGTTCCTCTTTTTTAAACTGCCAGAGGGGGTGTGTTCTGTGGGTGGTGTGCTCTGATTGGATGGGGGAGTTTTTCTTTGCCACACGGCAAAGAAAAACTGGATGACTTCCTCACACACCTCAATAGCCTACACCCCAAAATACAATTCACTATGGAAACAGAAGCTAACAATCAACTCCCCTTCCTTGATGTCTTAGTCTACAAGAAATCCAACGGCTCCCTAGGACACACTATCTACCATAAAAAAACACACACAAACCGCTATCTGAACGCACTCTCACACCACCACCCAGCACAGATCAACTCCGTAGCCAAGACACTCATCTCCAGAACAAAACACCTAGCTGACGAACAACACCAAAAAACCGAACTACACACTCTCACTAATGTACTAACAGCCAATGGATTCCAAAGAAACACGATTACCAACTTAATCCGAAGAGAGACACCCACAAAAACCCAAGACAGAGAACAAGAAAATGGCAAAGCCCTCCTCCCATACTTAAAAGGGACCACAGACAGAATCAGTAAGGTCCTCCAAAAACACAACATCAAAACAGCATTCTACACAGACAGAAAAATATCCACCATCCTAAGAAACCCCAAGGACATAATTGGCTTAGAAAACCAAGGAGTATACGAAATCCCATGCACCACCTGCCCCACCACATACATCGGACAGACCCACAGAAGAATAAGTGCACGCATTGAAGAGCACAAAAACTCACTCAGAAAAGGAGAACAAACTTCATCCCTGGTCCAACACTTTGAAGCCACGGGACATGAAATTGATTTTAAAAAAACCAAAACTATCGCCAAAATTGAACATTTTAACAACAGAATAATCAGAGAAGCCATTGAGATAGAAAAACGCCCCCACAGCATAAACAAACGAGATGATACCTCTTGCCTACCAACCATTTGGAAACCCGCCTTGATTGACAGACGAGTCCCAACCACCAAGAATGATAGACCCAAACTCATGATAACACCACATGACATCACCACCACACAACCATTCAAAAAGCAAATCCGAACCCACAATGATAACGAGGCACAACCACAAAACAGAAACCTAACTACAGCTGCAACATCAGCCACTTTAAACCCCTCCAAACCACACAATAAGCAAACTGACACCCACTATAAAAACATGGCACCACCACAAACACGAAGCCGAACAAAAGCAGCACAACTCACCAGCTCAGGTCTAAGGCTGGCAGCTGAGACCAGCCCATCCACTCAAAACACACCCCCACCCAATCAGAACACACCCACCATTCAAAACACACTCCCACCCAATCAGAACACACTTACTCCCCCATCCAATCAGAACACACCACCCACAGAACACACCCCCTCTGGCAGTTTAAAAAAGAGGAACAAACAGCCACATGCTTCTCCCAGAAGAAGGAAGCAGAAGCCACCAGCCTGATGATGACGGATGGGATTCCGTCGAAACGTCGCCCCTACACCTTTAGTTCTACGCGGGGAAAAACCCGAATAACCAAAGATGCACATACGAACACCCGCGAAAACCTCAGAAAACATATATATATATATATATATATATATATATATATATATATATATATATATATATATATATATATATATATATATATATATATATATATATATATATATATATATATATATATATATATATATATATATATATATATATATATATATATATATATATATATATATATATATATGTATATATGTTGTTGTTGTTGTTAGCTGCGAAGTCGTGTCCGACCCATCGCGACCCTATGGACAACATTCCTCCAGGCCTTCCTGTCCTCTACCATCTTCTGGAGTCCATTTAAGCTCACGCCTACTGCTTCAGTGACTCCATCCAGCCACCTCATTCTCTGTCGTCCCCTTCTTCTATTGCCCTCGATCTTTCCCAGCATTAGGCTCTTCTCCAGTGAGTCCTTCCTTCTCATTAGGTGGCCAAAGTACTTGAGTTTTAGCTTCAGGATCTGGCCTTCTAAAGAGCAGTCAAGATTGATCTCCTCTAGGACTGACCGGTTTGATCGCCTTGCGGTCCAAGGGACTCGCAGGAGTCTTCTCCAGCACCACAGTTCAAAGGCCTCAATTCTTTGGCGCTCAGCCTTTCTTATGGTCCAACTTTCACTGCCATACGTTGCAACTGGGAAGACCATAGCCTTGACTATACGCACTTTTGTTGACAGGGTGATGTCTCTGCTTTTTAGTGTGCTGTCTAGATTTGCCATGGCTTTCCTCCCCAGGAGCAAGCGTCTTTTAATTTCTTGGCTACAGTCCCCATCTGCAGTGATCTTGGAGCCCAGGAAAATAAAATCTGTCACTACCTCCATTTCTTCCCCATCTATTTGCCAGGAATTGAGAGGGCCAGATGCCATGATCTTGGTTTTCTTAATGTTAAGTTTCAACCCAAGTTTTGCACTCTCCTTCTTCACCTGCAACAAGAGGCTCTTTAGTTCTTCTTCACTTTCTGCCATTAGAGTGGTATCATCTGCGTATCTTAGGTTGTTGATATTTCTTCCGGCAATCTTAATTCCAACTTTTGATTCATCTAGCCCTGCCTTTCTCATGATGTGCTCTGCATATAAGTTAAATAGGCAGGGCGACAGTATACAGCCTTGCCGGACTCCTTTCCCAATTTTGAACCAATCAGTGGTTCCGTGTCCAGTTCTCACTGTTGCTTCTTGACCCGCATATAGGTTTCTCAAGAGACAAATAAGATGGTCTGGTACTCCCATCTCTTTAAGAACTTGCCACAGTTTGTTATGATCCACACAATCAAAGGCTTTAGCATAGTCAATGAAGCAGAAGTAGATGTTTTTCTGGAACTCCCTAGCTTTCTCCATGATCCAGCGTATGTTGGCAATTTGATCTCTAGTTCCTCTGCCTCTTCGAAATCCTGCCTGCACTTCTGGTAGTTCTCGATCCACATACTGCTGAAGTCTAGCTTGTAGGATTTTAAGCATGACTTTACTAGCATGAGAAATGAGTGCAATGGTGCGATAGTTTGAACATTCTTTGGCACTGCCTTTCTTTGGAATTGGAATGTAAACTGATCTTTTCCAATCCTGTGGCCATTGTTGAGTTTTCCAAATTTGCTGGCAAATTGAGTGTAGCACTTTTACTGCATTGTCTTTTAAGATTTTGAATAGCTCAGCTGGAATACTGTCACTTCCACTAGCTTTGTTGTTGCTCAGCTTTTCTAAGGCCCACTTCACTTCACATTCTAGGATGTCTGGCTCGAGGTCAGTGACCACCTCATTGTGATTATCAGGGACGTTAAGCTCATTCTTGTATAGTTCTTCTGTGTAATTTTGCCACCTCTTCTTAATCTCTTCTGCCTCTGTTAGGTCCCTGCCATTTTGGTCCTTTATCATGCCCATTTTTGCATTAAACGTTCCCTTCATTTCTCCAATTTTCTTGAAAAGATCTCTGGTCCTCCCTATTCTATTATTTTCTTCTATTTCTTTGCACTGTTCATTTAAGAAGGCATTCTTATCTCTTCTAGCTATTCTCTGGAATTCTGCATTCAATTGGGTGTATCTTTCTTTTTCTCCCTTGCCTTTCGCTTCCCTCCTTTCCTCAGCTATTTGCAAAGCTTCCTCAGACAGCCATTTTGCTTTCTTGCATTTCTTTTTCTTTGGGATGGTTTTGGTTGCTACCTGTTGTACAATGTCGCGAACCTCTGTCCATAGTTCTTCAGGCACTCTGTCTATCAGATCTAATTCCTTAAATCTATTTGTCACCTCTACTGTATATTCAACAGGGATATGATTTAATTCATACCTGAGTGGCCTAGTGCTTTTCCCTACTTTCTTCAGTTTAAGCCTAAACTTTGCAAGGAGAAGCTCATGGTCTGAGCCACAGTCAGCTCCTGGTCTTGTTTTTACTGACTGTATAGAGCTTCTCCATCTTTGGCTGCAGAGCATATAGTCAATCTGATTTCTGTGTTGACCATCTGGTGATGTCCATGTGTAGAGCCGTCTCTTGGGTTGTTGGAAAAGAGTGTTTGCTATGACCATTGTATTCTCTTGACAGAATTCTATCAGCCTGTGCCCTGCTTCATTTTGCACTCCAAGGCCAAACTTGCCTGTTATTCCAGTTATCTTTTGGCTTCCTACTTTAGCATTCCAATCCCCCATGATGATAAGAACATCATTTTTTGGTGTTAGTTCTATAAGGTGCTGTAGTGCTTCATAGAACTGGTCAATTTCATCCTCTTCAGCACTGGTGGTTGGGGCATAGACCTGGACTACTGTGATATTGAATGGTTTGCCTTGGATTCGAACTGAGATCATTCTGTCATTTTGAGGATTGTATCCCAGTATTGCTTTTCCTACTCTTTTATTGACTATGAAGGCTACTCCATTTCTTCTGAAGGATTCTTGCCCACAGTAGTATACCTGATGGTCATCTGAATTAAATTCACCCATTCCTGTCCATTTTAGTTCGCTGATACCTAAGATGTCAATGTTCAGTCTTGTCATCTCTTGTTTGACCACGTCCAGCTTTCCTTGATTCATGGATCTTACATTCCAGGTTCCTATGGAGAAAAAATCTTTACAGCATCGGACTTTCCTTTCACCACCAGACACATCCACAGCTGAGCGTCCTTTCGGCTTTGGCCCAGTCGCTTCATTCTTTCTGGCGCTACTAGTACTAGCCCTCTGCTCTTCCCCAGTAGCATATTGGACACCTTCCGACCTGAGGGGCTCATCTTCCAGCGTCATATCGTTTTGCCTTTTGGTACTGTCCATAGGGTTTTCATGGCAAAGATACTGGAGTGGTTTGCCATTTCCTTCTCCAGTGGATCACGTTTTGTCAGAACTCTCTGCTATGACCTGTCCGTCTTGGGTGGCCCTGCACGGCATAGCTCATAGCTTCATTGAATTACGCAAGCCCCTTCGCCACGACAAGGCAGTAATCCATGAAGGGGTATATATATATATATATATATATATATATATGTGTGTGTGTGTGTGTGTGTGTGTGTGTGTGTGTGTGTGTGTGTGTGTGCGTGTATATATATATATATATATGTATATATATATGTATAACAGCGTTCTGTGCTAGTCATGCCGGCCACATGACCACGGAGACGTCCTCGGACAAGCGCTGGCTCTTCGGCTTTGAAACGGAGATGAGCACCGGCCCCTAGAGTCGGAAACGACTAGCACGCATGTGCGGGGGAACCTTTACCTTTATATATATATATATGTATATGTATGTATATGTATGTGTATATATATATATTTATTTTATTTTATTTATTTTATTGCATTTATATACCGCCCTTTCCCTGAGGACTCAGGGCGGTTTACAGGGAGTTAAAAATCAACCATACAAAAGTTAAAAACCAATTTAAAAAAGATTAAACCAACCCTGTACTATTAAAAACCCCAATTAAAATAAATTTCTCCTCAGCCTGGGCCCGAGAGCTCAAAGAGCCAGGTCTTCAGGCCCCGGCGGAATGATCGGAGGTCGGGGGCAGTCCTCAGCTCCACCGGCAGCTGGTTCCAGAGGACAGGCGCTCCCACTGAGAAGGCCCTATCCCTGGGTGTCACCCGCCGGCAATCTCTTACCGGCGGGACCCTGAGAAGACCCTCCCTGTGGGAGCGCACTGGGCGAAGGGCGTTTGATGCCGGCAGCAGGTGTTCCCTCAAATACCCCGGACCCAGGCCATGTAGGGCTTTATAGGTGATAACCAGCACCTTGAATTTCACCCGGAGGGCAACCGGAAGCCAATGCAGCTCGCGGAGTAGAGGTGTTACATGGGAGTATCGGGAGACCCCCATTACAACTCGCGCGGCCGCATTCTGCACCAGTTGAAGCCTCCGAGTGGTCTTCAAGGGCAGCCCCATGTAGAGAGCGTTGCAGTAGTCCAAACGGGAGGTCACAAGCGCATGAGTAACTGTGCGTATATACATATATATATGTATATATATATATATGTATATATTAGATATAGATAGATATAGAGATATAAATATAGAGATATAGATAGATATAGGTAAATATAAAAAGATATATATAGGTAGCATCATAGCGGTTTTGCTATGATGCATCCATGGCGTTCCGGCACCTTTTTTCCACAGAATTTGTGGGACTAAAAAAAAGTTCAGTCAGACCTTCCAACTTCTTGCAGGGAAAAAAAAACTCTCAAGGAGTTGGAAGGTCTGGCTGAACTTTTTTTTAGTCCCACAAACTCCATTTCCCTGCAGCAGAAGAGAAACACGTCAGAGGTGGAAAGCAGCTTAGCAAAGAAATTCTTTCGGGGAAGAGGGAGGAGCTGTGCCCGGAGGAGAAGCGGCAGGAAACGGGGGGGGGGGGAGAAGGGAGACGTGGGGCAATGCAGGGCAGCAAGCAAGTACTGTTCTCTGCTCTGCATCCCTGTTGTTCTCCGTGAGACAGGAATCAAGGAAGAATGGAGTGGATGAGATGCTCCAAGAGAGAGAAAGAACCAAAAGTTTGCAGAAGGAAAGGCAAAACGCGAAGGAATGAAAGCAGAGATTGCTTGCAAGGCTAGAAAGGGAAGGGAGTGGTAATGGGCAAACCGGATTTTTGTTTGTTTATTTGCATCCCTTTTAACAAAGAACTACCTGCCTTCCTCCTCCTATTTTCGACATAACAACAACTCTGTGAGGTGGGCTGGGCTGACAGAGAATGACGGGCCCAAAGCGGGTCTAAAACTCACTGTTACCTGGCCCAAAGTATCCCAGACGGCTTTCATTGCTAAGGCGAGACTAGAACTCACCATCTCCTGGCGTTTGGCCCAAAGTCATCCAACTGGCTTTCATGCCTAAGGCAGGACTAGAACTCACCATCTCCTGGTGATTGGTCCAAAATCACCCAGCTGGCTTTCATGCCTAAGGCAGGACTAAAATTCACCATCTTCCAGTGATTGGCCCAACTCATCCCACTGGTTTTTATGCCTAAGGCAGGACTAGAACTCACAGTCTCCTGGTGATCGGCCAAAGTAACCCAGTTGGCTTTCGTGCCTAAGGCAGGACTAGAACTCACAGTCTCCTGGTGATTGGCCAAAGTCACCCAGATGGCTTTCACGCCTAAGGCAGGACTAGAACTCACAGTCTCCTGGTGATTGGTTCATCCAGCTGGCTTTCATGCCTTAAGGCAGGACTAGAACTCAGTCTCCTGGTGATTGGCCAAAGTCACCCAGATGGCTTTCATGCCTAAAGCAGGACTAGAACTCAGTCTCCTGGTGATTGGCCAAAGTCACCCAGTTGGCTTTCATGCCTAAGGCAGGACTGGAACTCACGATCTCCTGGTGATTGGCTCAAAATCACCCAGGTGGCTTTCACAGCTAAGGCAGGACTAGAACTCACAGTCTCCTGGTGATTGGCCAAAGTCACCCAGATGGCTTTCATGCTAGAATTCACCGTCTCCTGATAATTTGCCCCAAGTCATCCAGGGGGCTTTCATGTCTAAGGTGAGACTAGAACCTATGATCTCCTGCTTTGTAGCCTGCTGCCTTAAACCACTAGCCCAGGGGTAGGCAACCTCGGCTCTTTTATGACTCGTGGACTTCAACTCTCAGCTGGCTCAGGAATTCTGGGAGTTGAAGTCCACGAGTCATAAAAGAGCCGAGGTTGCCTACCCCTGCACCAGCCCAAACTGGCTCCTTTAATTACGTTGAGCTATGTTTCATTTTCTTATTACAGGCTTTTAATTTTGCTCACTGACAATTTCTCCATTTGGCACAACCCCACTTCCCCAGAAAAGAAATACAGGTAATCCTCAATTTGTTTAGTGACGGTTCAAAGTTACAATGGACCTCCCCAGGGGTACCTACGACCTGGTTCTGAAGATCCGATGACCAGCGGTCACCACGGTCCTGTGACCACATTTCGGGCAGGCAGCAACCAATCACGTGACCATGTTGTGCGCCATTTTTGATGAAAAATAACATACGCTTACAGTTTTTGGTAAAACCGGCCCATGGCAAACAACTGGTTCACCTAGCAACAGTGAAGTTTCTGTCCGTGGCAAAAAAAAAAAGTCATAAAACTGTATCGGTCTTGTGGGCGACCTGCTGTACCAGTGTCATGATTTACGACCATAATGTGTGCAGGCTCCATTACGGTCATACGTCAAGGACTACCAGTAGCATGATGGATATATGTATCTATGAATATAGGACAATACGTATGCCAACGGCTAAAGGGAGACATTGCAAACCTCTAGTCCAGGGCTCTTCAAACTTGGCCCTTTTATGACTGGTAGACTTCAACTCCCAGAATTGCCTGGCTGAGGAATTCTGGGAGTTGAAGTCCACCAGTCATAAAAGGGCCAAGTCTGAAGACCCCTGGTGTGCATCCAAGCCCGCAGTTTCATCAAAATGGCCGACTGAGGAATTCTGGGAGTTGAAGTCCACAAGTCATAAAAAGGCCAAGTCTGAAGACCCCTGCTCTAGTAGTTCATCGGCCAGGACTTACCTAGTTTGACTTGTAGAGGAGATGGTTTGTAGTTCATGGCTACGGTCTCAGCCTCCCTCGTATCACAGTCTCTGTCCGAGAGGGAGGCTGCTGCTGGATCCTGTTAAAAGGTAGGGGGGGGGAAACAAAAACCACAAAAGCCATCAGGATTGCCATTGTTTTTTAAATATTTCATTAGATTATTTATGTAGGTATGTATATCCTGCTTATTATTTATACAAATAACTCAAGGTGGTGAACATATCCAACATGTCTTCCTCCTATTTTTCCCATAACAACACCCTTATGAGGTGGGTTGGGCTGAGAGAGAGGGGCTGGCCTAAAGTCACCCAGTTGACTTTCATGACTAAGGTAGGGCTAGAACTCACCATCTCCCGGCGATTGGCCCAGAGTCACCCAGTCAGCTTTCATGCTGAAGGTGGGACTAGAATTCTCAATCTCCTGGTGATTTGTCCCAAAGTCACCCAGCTGCCTATCATGCCTAAGGGGGCACTATAACTCACAGTCTCCTGGTGATTGACCCAAATCACCCACCTGGTTTTCATGCCTAAGGCGGGACTAGAACTTTCAGTCTCCTAGTGATTGGCCCAAGGCCACACCAATGGCTTTCATGGCTAAGGCGGGGCTAGAGCACACTGTCTCCTGGTGATTGCTCCAAAGTTACCCAGCTGCTTTTCCTGCTTAAGGTGGGACTGGAACTCGCGACCTCCTGCTTTCTAGCCTGATGCCTTTACCGCTAAACCAAACTGGCTCTCCTTTGTTATTATTTAGATTTATGCCCACTTCAACTGGGAAGAGCCCCTGGCAGTCCAGCAAGCCATCTGTAACACAGCATAAAACATCCACCGTAGATAAAAATCAATACAATTACAAAACCAATAAAATTCCATGGCAAAACTTCACACCTCAAGTGCTCCATTACTAGCGACATACACACAACCGACAACAGGAGAGTTGGATCAATATTTGTGGGGAGTGCTATTCCAGAGTCAGATGCCATAAAACAAAACCAGGGTCTCCCATGTCCCCACCTGTATGATTTTATGGGAACGGGGAAGGAAGCAAGAGGTACTCTGAATAAGAGAGTCGGAAGGGACCTTGGAGGTCTTCTAGTCCAGCCCCCTGCTCAAGCAGGAATTCTGGTGACACACAAGTGAAGTCGATCAACGTTGGATGGAAAAGGCAGTCCTGTCAGTATGTCTGTGCAAGATTTTTTAAAAAGCACTTTTTACCTGTACAGGTAGTACTCCACTTACGACCACACCTGAGCCCAGGTTTTCCACTGCTAAGCAAGGCAGTTGTTAAGTGAGTTTTGCCCCATTGCCACAGTGGCCAAGGGAATCACTACAGTTGTTAAGTTAGGTCACCGGGTCAGAAGATCACAAAAGGGGATCACGTGACCCCAGGACACTGCAACCGTCGTAAGTAGGTGCCAGTTGCCAAGCATCCAAATTTTGTTAGGGATAATAGGAGCCAAGTACGAGAAAGATTGCATATACTTAATACTACATGTATTAACAGCAGCAAGAATCGTATCTGCCCAACATTGGGAAAACGAAAAGTTACCAACTGAAGAAGTACTAATTAAGAAAATTCTAGAGTGCGCAGAAATGGATAGATTGACTTTAGAGATTAAACAGAAAGAAGACTCAGTGTACTTTAGAACATGGGAAATTTTTTACCATTGGCTAGAAAAACGAGTCAGAGGGAAAGGCATGTGATATGTAATCTTGAATATTACTAAGAAGAAGGCTACTGAGTGATTAATCAACACTGTTTATGATAATTAACTGTACCTATTACTGTTAAATGCATGTACCCAGACAATATGCTGTTTGCTAAATATTGAAAAGGGGGACGCGGTGGCTCAGTGGGTTGGGACCCTGGGCTTGTCGTTCAGAAGGTTGGCAGTTTGGTGGGTCGAATCCCGAGTGCCGCGTAGCAGAGTGAGCGCCTGTTACTCGTCCCAGCTTCTGCCAACCTAGCAGTTCGAAAGCACGTAAAAATGCAAGTAGAAAAATAGGAACCACTACGGTGGGAAGGTAACAGCGTTCCGTGCGCCTTTAGGCGTCTAGTCATGCCGGCTACATGACCACGGAGACGTCCTCGGACAAGCGCTGGCTCTTTGGCTTTGAAACGGAGATGAGCACCGGCCCCTAGAGTCGGAAACGACTAGCACGCATGTGCGGGGGAACCTTTACCTTTACCTTTACCTTTAAATATTGAAAATGTTATCTGGGCAAACCCTAACCCTAACCCAAACCGCAATCCCAATCCTGACTGCATTTTATCCCTAACCCTATAAAAAGCAATAAAATTTATATATATAAAAAAGGGAAGATCACAAAAGGGGATCATGTGACCCCAGGACACTGCAACTGTCCGAAGTACGTGCAGTCGCCAAGCGTCCAAATTTTGATCCCGTGACCCATTTAACCAATCGTGCTTAAATGTGAAAAACGGTCAAAAGTCACCTTTTTTTTAGTGCCGTTGTAACTTTGAGCGGTCACTAAACAAACTGTGGCAAGTTGCGGACTACCTGCTATTTGCGTGGATGAGGAAAATTTGGTCTATTATTGTTTGTTAACCACATGAACCCGGACATTATACTGTTTGCTAAATATTGAGATATTTAAATATTGGCGGGTTGAATCCCAAGTGCCGCGTAACAGTGAGCGCCTGTTACTCGTCCCAGCTTCTGCCAACCTAGCAGTTTGAAAGCACATAAAAATGCAAGTAGAAAAATAGGGACCACTACAGTGGGAAGGTAACAGCGTTCCATGCGCCTTTGGCGTCTGTTCATGCCGGCTACATGACCACAGAGACGTCCTCGGACAAGCGCTGGCTCTTCGGCTTTGAAATGGAGATGAGCACCGGCCCCTAGAGTTGGAAACGACTAGCACGCATGTGCGGGGGAACCTTTACCTTTACCTAATATGAAATTGTTTTTTAAATATTGAGAATGTTATTTGGAAAAACTCCAACCCCAACCCCAACCCTAACCCCACCTTATTCCTAACTCTATAAAAACTAATAAAATCCATACAAAAAAAAAGAAAGAAATTTTGGGCTCCACCGCGGTAGTAAGTCGAGGACTACCCTGTAGATTATATTCAGCGCTTCCTGGAATTCTAAAGGAGAGCAAAAATCACATTTTTAAAAATAGAAATATATCAAATTCTTTGAAAACGAAGGATCCTGTGGCTAACTTGAACTGTGGCCTTAATTCATCTGAAGCAACTTTGCAAACATTTCCCTGCTGAGGAGAGAGCTGAGCAATGCATCTTAGCTTTTTTGGCATCCCTGAAAAACAGAAGCTGGAAATAAAAATCAATTGCTTTACTGTAAGCAGAACGAACTGTATTATTTAAAAAAACAAAAAACAACAACAACCCTACCTCACTGAGAACCAACTGCATGCGCAGTTTCAGGTTAAGAAATGGAGAACAGCACGTGCAAAATACAGTTTTCTTTAATGCTCTGAACGTTTAAGGACTTCTCTGGCCAGCGCTAAAACATTTTTTTTTACTTAATTGTTCTTAAATATTTATTAACTCTCAGTTGGGATCCTTTGCTCAGCTTTGATTGGCAGGAAGGGGGCAGCTATTTGGAGGCCCTGGTAATGGGAACCTCATTCCTGCTAGGCTAGACTACTGCCATGCCTTTTACATGGGGCTTACCTTTGGAGACTACTCGGGATTTGGCACAAAATATTGTGGCCCCCATGCTGACGGGCGAAAGGTCACAACAGCCAAGTATTTCAAGGGTCTGTCCTGACCGCTTCAATTTTGAATCACCAGCCAGTGGTACAATAGAGGGTGCCTGTTGAGGAACATGCAATTGGGGTACTGGCTGTGCAGGTTGTGCAAATTGGACTTGGCCTGCAGGAGGTGCTGGTTGTGCAGGCTGTGTCATCCAGACATAACCAGCAGGGGGCACCAGTGATGCCTGTGCCAGGGCTTGCGGCAGTTGCATTGAAGCTGCTACAGGTACTGGTCCTGGGGGTGGCGCTTGAGCAGCTACATTAAGGCATGCGCACAAAACAGTCTAAAACAGGGGTCTTCAAACTCGGCCCTTTTATGACTCATGGACTTCAATTCCCAGAATTCCTCAGCCAGTGTGCCTGGCTGAGGAATTCTGGGAGTTGAAGTCCATGAGTCATAAAAGGGCCGAGTTTGAAGACCTCATGATAAGATAGTAACACAGGTGCAGAGAGCAGGGGAAAATGTACAGATAGAAATGAGCGAAGCTGACAAAACTAAAAAACACGCAGTGACACCTAGGACCACAGTTGAGCCCCCAAATGTATGTGGCTAGGTGAGAAAGTGAGTTTTGCCCCATTTTACGACTTTGCTTGCCACAGCTGTTAAGTGAATCGCTGAAGTTGTTAAGGTAGCAACGCGGTCGTGAAGCGAAATCTGGCTTCCCCATTGACTTTGTCTGTCAGATGGTCACAACAAGTGATCTCAAGGCCCCAGGACACGGCAACCATCATAAATAGGAGTCGGTTGCCCATGTCTGAATGTTGATCACATGACCACGGGGATGCTGCAATGGTTGTAAGTGTGAAAAATGGTCATAAGTCCCCCCTTTTTTTTAGTGCCATTATAACTTCAGATGGTCACTGCAAGTCAAGGACTACCAGTTTGTAGTGGTGCTAATGTTTTCTTGCAGACATTGTGTTGGCCAACTAGTTAAGATCATCAAGGCTTGGGGCGATCTGTCTTAATTCCTCTCTGAGGCTTTCTATGGTGTGCTGATATTTGTTTAATTTGAGGTGTGCAACCACGATCATTAGCTCTATCATTTTCTGCCCAATTTCTTCGGCTGTTTTCTATCCAGCTCGCTGTTACTGGGTGGCTTGTATCTCACACTGACGGGCAAGACAGTGGACTGTCTCTGGACTGACGACAGGGATTTTTAAAATGTTTTTTAATCTTTAATTAATTTTAATTTATTGGGGCTGTTAATTTAATTCTTTTTAACTTTTGTATCGCTGTATTTTATTGTTGTTAGCCGCCCTGAGTCCTTCGGGAGATAGGGCGGCATATAAGTCCCCAAAATAAATAAATAAATAAGACGTGCTGTGGTAGGCATTTGTGCAAAAGAAAAAGAAAAATAAGTTGCTTCTTGGGAGAGGTTTGCTTACATGCAGATGTTCTCCCGTTTAAATACTTTATGAAGTGTTTCACACCCATGTGTGGTACTGGTAGAAGAGAATACTAGTAGCTCAGGGTTGTATTGTGAGATCCTTGGTACTCTCTGAGCTGGGTTGTTTACTTGCAGATGTTTCATCATCCAACTAGGTAATGTCATCAGTGCTAGGAAGGAGAGAGGAGGATGAGGATGAGGAGGTGGTCTGTGGGGTCCTTGGTGGTCTCTGAGCTTGGTGGTTTACTTGCAGACGTTTCATGGCCAACTAGATAACATCATCAGTGCTAGGAGGGAGAGAGGTGTGCAGTATGGAGGAGGAGGAGGAAGAGGTCTGTGGGGTCCTTGCTGCTCTCTGAGCTTGGTTGACTTATTGCAGATATTTCATGACCCAACTAGGTAATGTCATCAGTGCTCGTTGGGTAATGAAATGTCATCAAGAAAACCACCAAGCTCAGACAGAACCCGGGACCCCACTCCACTCCACCTCTCCTGTCCTCCTCTCCCATCTAGCTCTGAAGATTTACCTAGTTGGGTCATGAATTGCCTGCAAGAAAACAGCCACACGCAGAAAGCACCAAGCACTCCACAGTCATCTCCTCCTCCTCCTTCTTCTCCTCCTCCTCCTCCTCCTCCTCCTCCTCCTCCCCCTGAAGATGTTACCTACTTGGGTCCTAAAACTTATGCAGGAAAACACCCAAGCTCAGAGAGCACCAAGGACCCCACAGCGATGGCGTTCTGGAGGACCGTGAAAAGCTGGCTCTTCTCTTGGGCTCTGGGCTAAGGAGGCTGGGCGCCTGACATCCATTCTGTGTAACGATTGGATCCACCATCTCTTTATCGGTTCACGTAGAGGGCTATTTTTACATTATCCAGGTGCAAAAGCTGCCCAGAGACACCGAATTCTAACACAGCGAGAATCACCGATGAGTCGTGATGACTTTTTCCTCCTTCAAAGTCTCTTATATTTACTCGAGGTATTGCTTTTAACGGAAAAAAAGAAGAGAAAAAAAGAAAAGAAATTGTTCTCCGCGGCTCTCACTTGCAGCCTCGGTGCGGCGTTTTTGTACAAAAATCTGCTTCCCGGCTTCGGCAGCTGGCAAGGGCCGTTTCCTCTCAATTAAGGGAGCCTTTGCTCTAAAAGAAGGCAAATGACCAGCTGTCTGCAAGGAGTATCAATCCTTCCATTCCCCACCATCCGGGCAGAGCTGAAGAAGCTTCTGGGATGAGAAGCCAAACGTCTTCAAAGGAAAACAAGAAAGTCCAGTTGCCTCCTGGAAAAGCACCTTGACTTAAACAGAATAGAGCTGGAAGGGACCTTGGAGGTCTTCTAGTCCAGCCTCCTGCTCAAGCAGGAGAACCAATACCATCTGAGACAAGTGACTGTCAGTGTTGGAGCCTTCACGATCTCTGGTGGCAAGCTGTTCCACTGGTTAATTGTCCCCACTGTCAGGAAGGTTCTCCTTAATTCCAGGTTGCTCCTCTCTTTGATCAGTTTCCAACCGTTGTTTCTTGTCCTGTCCTCTGGTGCTTTGGTGAACAACGTGACACACACCCCCTTCTTCTTTGTGGCAGCCCCTCAAATACTGGAATACTGCTATCATGTCTCCCCTATTTCTTCTTTTCTTTAGACTAGCCCAACCCAAGTCCTGCAGCCGTTCTTCGTATGTTTTAATCTCCAGGCCTTGGATCATCTTAGCTGCTCTTCTCTGAATTTTTTCCAAACTCTCAACATCTTTTTTGTGATATGGGGACCAAAATTGGCTGCAGTATTCCAGGTGTGGTCTTACTAGGGTTTTATAAAGTGATGCTAATACTTAGCGTGATCTTGATTCTATGCCTCTGTTTTTATACAACCCAGGATTGTATAAACAGCAGCAGCTTTTTTGCCTGCTGGTGCACATTGCTGGTTCGTGGTTTAAGTGATCGTTCACTAGGACTCCAAGGTCCCTCTCACAGTTACTGTTTTGGAGCCAGATCTCACCCAATCTGTCCTTGTACCTTTGTTTTTTCCTGCCTAAATGTAAAACTTTGCTTTTCTCCACACTGAAACTCATTTTGTTGGACAGGGCCCCTTGTTCAGGTTTGTCAAGGTCTTTTTGGATCCTGAGTTTGTCTTCTGGGGTGTTGGCTACTCCTGTCAATTTGGTGTCATCTGCAGATTTGATGAGTTCCCTTCAATTCCCTCATCTAAGTCATTGATGAAGATATTGAAGAGTACTGGGCCTAAGACGGATCCTTGTGGTACCCCGCTTACTTCTCTCCATGTGGATGTAGTGCCATTGAGGACTACTGGATGGGGAGGAACAGGCTTCGGCTCAACCCTGACAAGACTGAGTGGCTGTGCGTACCGGCATCTCGGGAAATTCAGAATATTCCATCTCTTTCTATGGGGGGTGAGTTATTACCCCCCGTAGATAGGGCTCGCAACTTGGGAGTCCTCCTAGATTCACAGCTTTCTTTTGAAGATCATTTACTATCCGTGACTAGGGAGGCCTTTGCCCAGGTTCGCCTGGTGCGCCAGTTGCGGCCCTATCTAGACCGGGATGCCTTGCGTATGGTCACTCATGCGCTCGTGACCTCTCGATTAGACTACTGCAACGCTCTCTACATGGGGCTGCCCTTGAGGACCACCCGGAGGCTCCAACTGATGCAGAATGCAGCCGCGAGAGTTGTGTTGGGAGTCTCCCGATACTCCCATGTTACACCTTTACTCCGTGAGCATTGGCTTCCAGTTGTCTTCCAGGTGAGATTCAAGGTGCTGGTGATGACCTTTAAGGCCCTACATGGCATGGGTCCGGAATACCTCAGGGAGCACCTGCGGCCGGCATCACCTTCCCTCCGCCCAGTGCGCTCCCACAGAGAGGGCCTCCTCAGGGTGCCACCGGTCAGAGAATGCCGTCTGGAGGCCCCCAGGGGGAGGGCCTTCTCTGTGGGTGCGCCGGACTTGTGGAACCGCTTGCCGGTTGAGCTCCGGATGGCGCCCGACCTTTGCTCCTTCCGGTGCGACCTAAAGACCTACTTGTTCGAACAAGCCGGCCTGGCCTGATGGGTTTGGGTTTTATTATTGCTTTTAATGTATTGTATTTATTGTTGTTTTATATTGGGCACTATGTTTAATTTTTTTTTTAATTTTTGTACCTTTGCATTTTAGTATATTGCCCTGTTCACCGCCCTGAGTCCTTCGGGAGAAGGGCGGTATACAACTAAAATTATTATTATTATTATTATTACTCGTGGAGTACGGTTTGCAAGCAGATCCATCTGGTGGTGATGTTGTCTATTTCACCTTTTTTCTAGCTTACCAAGGAGTAGGTTGTGGTCTACTTTATCAAATGCTTTACTGAAATCTAAGTATACTACGTCCATAGTATTTTGCTGGTCTATTAGTTTAGTCACTTTGTCGAAGAATGAAATAAGTTTGGTTTGGCATGAACTGTTTCTAACAAACCTGTGCTGGCTACTGGTTATAACTTGGTTTCCTTCGAGTTGTTCTAGGATCCTCCCAGGTATTGATATTAAATTGATTGGTCTGTAGTTTCCTGGGACCGTTCCCCCCCCCCTTTCTTGAAGATGGGAACCACATCAGCCTTTTTCCAATCCTCAGGTGCTCCAGGATTTTTGAAAGATAGGGTGCAATGGTTCTGGGATAACATCTGCCAGCTCCTTCAGAACTCTGGGATGTAATCTGTCGGGTCCCGGTGATTTATATTCGTCAAGGTCAGATAGGTGATCTCTTACCATTCTCGTGCTTATTTTAATTTTTGTTTCTAATTTGTCTTTTGCAGTGGGTTTGTTTTTGGCAGGTTGTGTGATGCAAAGTAGGAGTTAAGCAGCTCCGCTTTCTCCCTGTTGCCTATTACTGTATGCTTAAAAAGGTAAAGGTAAAGGTTCCCCCGCACATGCGTGCTAGTCGTTTCCGACTCTAGGGGCCGGTGCTCATCTCCGTTTCAAAGCCGAAGAGCCAGCGCTTGTCCGAGGACGTCTCCGTGGTCATGTGGCCGGCATGACTAGGCGCCAAAGGCGCACGGAACGCTGTTACCTTCCCACCGGAGTGGTCCCTATTTTTCTACTTGCATTTTTACGTGCTTTCGAACTGCTAGGTTGGCAGAAGCTGGGACGAGTAACAGGTGCTCACTCTGTTATGCGGTACTCGGGATTCGACCCGCCAAACTGCCGACTTTCTGATCGACAAGCTCAGCGTCCTAACCTACTGAGCCACCACATCCCTTACTGTATGCTTACTGTATTCCAAATAATATAGTTCCAATCTCTCTTCAAGACCTGAAGAGGTAGATATGAGAGTCTGTAGCTACTGCCTGGGGAGAAAATGAGATTATTAACCTTGTCTCTTTGTACAAGAAATTCTGATTGCGATTAAATCAATTGTAGTCAGGAAGGCCCCCTAGACCTTATGATTTTCCAGTTTGTTATGAAATTTGTATTGGGTCCTTAGTTTTCTGTTATAGGTTGACGTCAAAGCTTCTTCAGATAAGATTCCTATCCTGAGTTCCAGTGAAGGACATTTTATAGATTTCATACAGTTACGATCTTTGCGCCCTGAGACAGAGGAACCATTCTGACTATTAAATTATGGCTTATTCTTTCAAATACTGTACACCTAGCTCAAACTAGGTTTATAAGAGATTACTAGTATTCTGGTATTAATTAATTTTAATTCATGCTATATATTTTTTTTAACCTCAAAGCAGGTATGGTCAGCCCGGATAGGAATTGTAGATCAGAAAATCAATACCACTGGAACGCTAAAACTTCTTTGATTGAGTCTGGCTATATAGGTAGTCCTCGACTTACAACAGTTCATTTAGTGACCGTTCAAGGTTACAACAGCACTGAAAAAAAGTGTTGTGATTCAGGGTCAGCCTGTGGGTTCGGCAGTTGGGTCGGACGACTCGGAGGAGGGGGGTGTTGAAGAGCTTGCTGAGGGGGTTGGAGAGCTTGCTGATGAGAGCCCTCAGCCAGGCCCCTCCCACCTGGTCACCACGGAGACCCAGCTGTGTGAGCCTGACAGTGTGGATGAAGATGACCCACAGCTGGCCCTGTTCAAGGACGCCCGACGCAGGAGGCAGTCAATTAGGAGTAAACAGAGGAAGGCAATGGGGCTCCTCGGAAGGAGGCACAGAGAAGCCACGCCCTGAACTCTATATAAGGGGAATGTGTGGGAGGGCTGGTTTGCTGAAGGCAACCGCTTGGATGGTTCATGTTTCTTAAAGCTCCTGTTTCTTGGTTTGTCTTGTTCCGTTTGTTTTTGTGGTAATAAATTTGGCAGGCGTAATTCCAGCCTCTTGCCTTCTTGTAAAAGGGGTTGTCCCTGCCTTTTCTGCAGGGCCGGTAGCAGGCTGGTACAGAACAAAAAGCGACCTGGGACCGTTTTTCACCTTTGCAGCATCCCCATAATCACATGATCAAAATTCAGGTGCTTGGCAACTGGCTCCTATTTATGACCGTCGCTGTGTCCCAAGGTCATGTGATCAACCTTTGTGACCTTCTGATCAGCGAAGTCAATAGGGACACCAGGATTCACTTAAGAGACGGGGTTACGAACGTATCAAGTGCAGTGATTCGCTTAACAATTGTAGCAAGAAAGGTCGTAAAACAGGGCAAAATTCATTGAACCAATGTTTCGCGTAACAACATAAATGCTAGGCTCCATGGCGGTCGTAAGTCAAGGGCTACCTGTAATAATGGAATTTTGGAAGTCTGTTTGTGCTGTGCTTCCCCTCCTTATACTCCAGGGAATAAGGGAGCTGCCTGTCTGTTTGAGCCAGTTTCAAATGTTCTCTGGCCATTCGGAGCTTTAAAAAGGTTTACAGGTGGTCCTCGACTTACAATTCATTTAGTGACCAAAGTTACAATCGAACTGAAAAAAGTGACTTACAGCAGGGGTAGGGAACCTCGGCTCTTCTATGACTCCTGGACTTCAACTCCCAGAATTCCTGAGCCAGCATGGCTCAGCTTGGAAACCTCTCCCTTTTCCCTCAGCATGGCTGGCTCAGGAATTCTGGGAGTTGAAGTCCACGAGTCTTAAAAGAGCCGAGGTTGCCTACCCCTGAGGGGAAAAAAATGATTTATTCCGACCTACTGCAGTGGGAATAACTTGGTCCTCGATTTACGACCATGATTGGGATCAGAATTTCCACTGCTGAGCAAAGTGGCTGTTAAGTCAGTTGTTTCTGATTTGTTGACCTTTCTTGCTGCAGCTGTTAAACAAATCACGTGCCACTGGGGATGCTGCAACGGTTGTAATTTAATTTAATTTAATTTAATTTATTAATATTTCTATACCGCCCTTCTCCCGAAGGACTCAGGGCGGTGTACAGGGCAAGAATAAAACACAAAGCTAAAAAAATTAAAAAGTAATTAAATACATGCCCATAAAAAACAATAAATACATTAATAAAACCCCAATAAAATGATAGTAAAAACCCCACCAATCCCCCCTCAGGCCAGGCCGGCTTGTTCGAACAGGTATGTTTTCAGATCGCGGCGAAAGGAGCGAAGATCGGGCGCCGTCCGGAGCTTAACCGGTAACTGGTTCCATAGCTCCGGGGCGCCCACAGAGAAAGACCTCCCCCTGGGTAAGTGTGAGTACTGGCTGTTAAGTCGCTTTCCCCAGGGCTGTTTCAATGTTAAACGGTCATAAAATGAATGGTTGTTAAGTCAAGGATTATATCATTTAAGTTGTACCAATCCGAATGACTATTTTAAAACAAGCTTCACCATTGGTTTGGAAATAATTAATCAAAGTCGCAGTACATTTAACCCACTGCAACGCACACCCACACAGACTGTGGAAAGGATAACACTGCCATGCACCAAAATGTCTCAGAAACCACCCACAGACTAAAACCAGCTCAAGCCCTCCAAAACTAGCTAAGTAAACCAAAAGACCTAGCAGCCCCAGAAGCAAAAATAGGAGCCATCTACAATATATGGCGTTAAGGACCATAACAGCCACTACTTAGGACAAAATGGGCAGAAGACTAGCAGAGGACATCCATGAACACCAAATAGCAGTCGAAAGACAGGATGAAATCTCTTAATTTTACAACATGTGGACAGACTCAATCATAATTTTAATTGAGAAATGAGGAGCATCCTAGATCAAGTCAAGCCCCCCAAACCCTTCAGAACTCCTGGAAGCCTGGCACTCAAGACAAATCAACCATCAACAGGCACATAGAGATAGACAACATTTCCGCACCATTTAAAAGCAACGAAAAAGCCGAAAAGGGCCAAAAGATCTCATCGGCAATCAACACCCAGATAAGCAGAGATTAGCACCAAGACTGACATCACACCCACAATTAAGAAGTAAAGAATACCCCAATCAAGGAACTATGGTATCAGGCAAACAAGCTAAACAATAGCTTAATTAAGGAACTACCAAGAAGAAAACAACACTCCCACCCACATTGACAAGGCAAGCCACCTGTATAGAAGTAGAGAGCAAATCCCACTCCTTTCTAGCACTGATGATGATACCTAGCTGGGTAGTGAGAAAGAAAATAACCCAGCTCAGAGAGCACCAAGGACGTCTTCTTCTTCTTCTTCTTCTTCTTCTTCTTCTTCTTCTTCTTCTTCTTCTTCTTCTTCTTCTTCTTCTTCTTCTTCTTCTTCTTCCTTCTTCTTCTTCTTCTTCTTTTCTTCTCCTCCTCCTCCTCCTCCTCCCTCTCTCAAACCCCACTTCCTTCTAGCACTGAAGCACTGATGATGTTACCTACCTGGGTAAGGAAATGTCTGCAAGAGAATCACCAGGCTCAGAAAGCACCAAGGGCCCCACAGTTTAACCCTGATATATAAATATTCTCTTCTACAGGTATTTGTTAAATATTCACCATAGGTCCAGGTAAGAAGAGAAAGAAGGGTAGGGGAAAGAAAAGGTTAATTACAACTTCATAAAGGCCTTTATTTCATCTTTTCCTGGCTGGAAATTCTCACATACACAAAGAAATGTTTTAACTGGAAACTAAAAAAGTGTAGGGGAAAAAATCAGCCCTTAGGTGAGTGGAACTGATTAAATCAAGCTGATATATAGACATAGGCGGCCACAGTTTGTTATCATATTAGAACAATAATAGATTTGTAATGGGAAATGTTTATTTTCCTTTTGGCATCTGCCATTCCCACGCTGCCCCCTTCTCTTGATTTATGGGTGATGTTTTACTCCTCATTTTATTGTTTTATTCCTTCCTTTTGGTTTCTGAATGAAAACAGGTGCAGGAAGTAACCTGAGCTCCATTAACTACAGTAAGGTGAGATCCTTTACCTATGAAGAGCTATGCTTGCATGATCTGGGGCTTATGCATTAGTCTCTCCTGTCTTTCTGAGATGTATAAATAGGAGTATATCCCTTTGTTGGGTGGGGTTATTCTTAACATATGGTATTGGAAGTGGTAATACCACTTTATAAGGCCTTGGTGAGATCGCACTTGGAATATTGTATTCAGCTTTGGTCGCCATGCTATAAAAACGATATTGAGACTCTGGAAAGAGTGCAGAGAAGAGCAACAAAGGTGATTAGGGGACTGGAGGCTCAAACATATGAGGAAAGGTTGCACGAATTGGGTATATCTAGCTTAATGATGCAGTGGCTCAGTGGGTTAGGACGCTGAGCTTGTCAATCAGAAGGTCGGCAGTTTGGTGGGTCGAATCCCGAGTGCCGTGTAACAGAGTGAGCGCCTGTCACTCGTCCCAGCTTCTGCCAACCTAGCAGTTCGAAAGCAAGTAAAAATGCAAATAGAAAAATAGGGACCACTGCGGTGGGAAGGTAACAGTGTTCTGTGCGCCTTTGGCATCTAGTCATGCCGGCCACAGGACCACGGAGACGTCCTCGGACAAGCACTGGCTCTTCGGCTTTGAAACGGAGATGAGCACCAGCCCCTAGAGTCGGAAACGACTAGCACGCATGTGTGGGGGAACCTTTACCTTAATGAAAAGAAGGACTAGGGGTGACATGATAGCAGTCTTCCAATATTTGAGCAGCTGCTCCAAAGAAGAGCGGGTCAACCTGTTCTCCAAAGTACCCGAATTCAGGACAAGAAGTAACAGATGGAAACTAGTCAAGGAGAGAAGCAACCTAGAACTAAAGAGAAACTTCCTAACAGTGAGAACAATTAACCAGTGGAACAGCTTGCCTCCAGAAGTTGTGGCTGCTCCAACCCTGGAGGCTTTCAAGAAGAGACTGGACAGTCATTTGTCTGAAATGGTACTGTTCTGTACCAGCCTGCTACCGGCCTTGCAGAAAAGGCAACCCCTTTACAGACGGCAAGAGGCTGGAATACGTCTGCCAAATTTATTACAAAAACAAACAAAACATGAAACAAGATACCGGAGCTTTGAAACTCTATCGGAGCGGTTGCTTTCAGCAAACCAGCCCTCCCCCAAACATTCCCTTTATAAAGAGTTCAGGGCGTGGCCTCTCTTTGCCTCCTTCCGAGAAGTCCCACAGCCTTTCTCTGCTTGCTCCTACTTGACTGCCTCCTGCGTTGGGCGTCCTTGAACAGGGCCAGCTGTGGGTCATCTTCATCCACACTGTCAGGCTCACACAGCTGGGTCTCCACCAAGTAGGAGGGGCCTGGCTGGGGGCTCTGCGGAGCCTCCAAGCCATCATCAGCAAGTTCTTCAACACCCCCCTCCTCCCCCTCATCTGAGTCATCCGAGTCATCCGACCCAACTGCCAAACCCACAGGCTGACCCTGAATCACAACAGGTACAGGGTTTTCCAACTCTGATGTCCTGTTAATATTCTTTGGAGGGAGTCCCATCAGTATGTGCTGTTTAAGAAGCACTGCGGCAAGCACTAATTATTCGCTTTGGGTCCTGCGTTGGATTCCAGGACAGGAACAGTAGACCTGGAAAACAGACACAACGGCACAGCAAGGGAAAGTTTTCAAGATACCAAAGAAATGTCAGAAGTAGCACTGAATTTTTTTTGGCTTCTGATGGACAGCTGCCAAACATTTGTGGAACATTCAAAGCATCGAGAAGGAGAGGGTGGAAAAAGGCTGGACACCTAAGGCCACTGAATTTTTCTCCCCCAAGACAGACTTCTCTGTGTGAGAACTTTCTGCATCGTTGGCTCACGGTGACATAATCCGGGAAGGAACGTGGACTTCTCAGTCAGTGACCAAAGCTTATCAGATGAATGAAAAAGGAGAAGCTGGAACGCGATGGACTCTTTCGAGATGGAGCTGGCCATCTTCCAGAAGAACGAACACCGTCTGTACTATTAGAACTTGGATAAGGATGAGTCGATCCTTGTCTTGTTCTCTTCTGAAATTGCTCATCATGTAAGCAGACCAGGGAGAATGAGATTCTGAGAATGTAGGTGGTCCTCGACTTACGACCTCAATTGAGCCCAACGTTTCTGTTACTAAGCAAGACAGCGAAGCGAATTTTGCCCCATTTTACGACCTTTCTTGCTGCCATGAAGTGAATCACTCGAGATGTTAAGTTAGGTTGTTAAGGGAATCTGGCTTCCCCCATCGACTCGTCTTGTCGGAAGGTCGCGAAAGGGGATCACGTGTCCCCAGGACGCTGTGGCTGTCATAAATATGACTCAGTTGCCAAAAATCTAAATTTCGATCGTGGGGATGCTGCAATGGTCATAAGTGTGAAAAATGGTCACGAGTGCCTTTTTTCAGCACCATTGTAAGTTTGAAACAGCCGCTAAATGAACTGCTGTTTGTCAAGGACTACCTGTAATCCCAAAAGATGCTTTTTTTAGGAGGCAACTAAACTTTCTAGTTTTCCTTTGAAGACATTTTGCTTCTCATCCAAGAAGCTTCTTCAGCTCTGACTGGATGGTGGGGAATGGAAGGATTTGTACTCCTTGCAGACAGCTGGTCATTTGCATCCTTTTAGAGAGTTGTTGGGGCCACCTGGAGGTTTATCTTGTCATCAGGGTCACTTGAGTAGTACAAATGGGTGTGGAACCTCCTTGGAACTGCTGAAAGGACTGTGTTGTAGATTGGACTTTCTTGTTTTTCTTTCAAGATGTTTCGCTTCTCGTCCAAGAAGCTTCTTCAGCTCTGACCGGATGGTGAGGAATGGAAGGATTTATACTCCTTGCAGACAGCTGGTCATTTGCATTCTTTTGGAGAGTCGCTGAGGACACCTGTAGGTTTGTCTGTGTCCTCAGGGTCACTTGAGTAGTGCAAATGGGTTTGGAGCCTTCTTGGCTGCAGGATGTTTTTCTGCCCTGGGTCCCTTCACGGCTGAAGACGGGCGCAAATGGGTTCCTGTAGTTTGCATATAAGTCATGCGAGTATGAACAGATTTCCAGAAAACATTGCAACAGCCTGTTCCTGTCTTTAACAGTGAAGGGACCCATGGCAGGAAACATCCTGCAGCCAAGGAAGCCCCCCACCCATTTGCACCACTCAGGTGACCCTGAGGACACAGATAAACCTCCAGGTGGCCTCAACGACTCTCTAAAAGAATGCAAATGACCAGCTGTCTGCAAGGAGTATAAATCCTTCCATTCCCCACCATTCCAGTCAGAGCTGAAGAAGCTTCTAGGACGAGAAGCGAAACGTCTTCAAAGAAAAACAAAGTCTAGCTGCCTCCTGGGGAAAAAAAGCACCTTTGGGATAACTATGACCTGGATAACTGAGAATCTCCATAGACAACTACCTGTAATTATTTTTACAAATTCCCAGGCCCCTGAATGCAACGCTCCAAGGCAAGGTAATGACTTGAGAAATTCTCTATGCCTTTTTATTTCTAATTCAAACTTTGCCTGCCGCGTTGGATTAGCAATTTGCTTTCTTAGAAGCTTCGAGCGAGTTGGAGAATCTTGACAAATCTCATCAGCCAACGGGCGTCTTACCTTTATCGCTTCTATCATTATTTTCTCGTGGTGGCCCCAAAGCAATACTGCTCACCGGTGAGCAATTAATATCAAGTGATCAAAATCAATCCTAGCAGACAATAACTTTTCTTTTCCTGAGATCAAAGCAGCCGGCTTCTTTATCTCTGAGTGTTCAGCTGAGGCCGGGAAGCTGCTTAATCAAGTCTCCTACATAGTTTTGAAGAGCTGGTTTAGAAACAAAAACAAGATTAGGGTTGTGTAGAATGGAAATGTACCGTATATTTAAAGGCAGATGAAAAGAACCACTTTCAGCCAAAGGTAAACCTGTCAGCTCTAATTCTGCAGATTTGTGGAATTGCTGTAGAGCTTTTTACCAAGTTTTACTTCCAGTATTTTGAGGGGCTGTCACGGAGAAGAAAGGGCTGACCTATTCTCCAAAGCACCTGAAGGCAGGACTAAGAAGCAATGGATGAAAACTAATCAAGGAGAGATGCAACCTACAACAAAGGAGCAATTTCCTGACAGGGAGGACACTTAACTGGTGGAACGGCTTGCCTCTGGAAGTTGTTGGTGCTCCAGCACTGGAGGTTTTTAAAAAGAGTCTGGATGACCATTTGTCTGAAATGGTAGAGGATCTCCTGCTTGTGCAGGGAGTTGGACTAGAAGACCTCCAAGGTCCCTTCGAACTCTATTATTCTGTTATTCTACCTATCTACCCACCTACCCATATTCCTACCTACCATACCTGTCTGTCCATCCGTCCGTCCGTCCATCCGTCCATCCATCCATCCATCCATCCCAGGACTGCCACAAAAGAGAAGAAGTCAACCTATTCTACAGAGCACCAGAAGGCAGGACAAGACGCAACGGATGGAAACTAATCAAGGAGAGAAGCAACCTGGAACTAAGGAGAAACTTCCTGACATTGAGAACAATTAATGAGTGGAACAACCTGCCTCCAGAAGTTGTGGGTGCTCCGTCACTGGAGGTTTAAAAAAAACAGACTGGACAACCCTTTGACCAGGATAGTATAAGGTCTTCTGCCTTGAGCAGGGTTGGACTAGAAGATCTTTGTGGTCCCTTCCAGCCCTAGGATTCTATGTCCTAATTCTTTCACCACTGGTGGCCACAATTTGAAAGCAAAGGCAACATTTTCAATCTGCAGGGTTTACCTGAGAAACTAGTGTTCTGCTGAATGACAAAGGACAATGGGTCACCACGAAAGCACGTCTTTCTCCAGAGTAGAGCAGCTTGAATAGTAAAGCAGGAATTTCTGCACTTTCCACACAGGATAAGAGCTTGCCATAACGTCGTCGGTAGAAACCTTAATAGGGCTTTCTACATTGGTGGCAGCTCAATTGCTAGACATTTCTCAGCACAAAATCTCTTTCCCGTCCTGTGGCAAAACAATTCCATTTCAACAGTGGTGGAGAACCAGTTGGGTACGCACCCAGCTGCCAAAGAGACAGCCATTGGCTACCCACCTTGGCGAACTAACTGGTAAATTTGACCAAAGTCTACGAGTGGAGACCAAGTCAAACAAGTCACATTCAAACTGGAAGGGAGGGGACCAGATCTCTCTCCTTCATTCTCTGCAATAAATGTGTAATATATTAGTCAGCAAAGCACTAAAAAAAAATTCACAAAGCAAACCGGAAGCAGCGACGGGAAGCACTGTCCACATAACACACATCGACTAATTCAATGTATTCGTTCAAAACAGCCGTTTCCTAGTCCAGATTAATGTCAATTGGCCAGAGCAGAAAAGACACACACACACACACAGACACACACACACACACAAAGTTGAAGGCCCTGTCAGGAATAAAAAAAGAGCTAAGCATTACTTGTGAGTAGGAATTTCACATTTATCAGCTAATATAAGTTGTCTCAGTAACAATTAGTCACCTAGTCCTAAACAGCAAGATGGCTGGGATGTAAATTAATTATATTTTCTTCCTTCCTTCTTTTTTCTCTTCCTTCCTTCTTTCTCGCTCTTTCTCTTTTCCTTCTTTCCTTCTCTCATTCTTTTTTCTCTACCTTCCTTTTCTTTTTTCTTCCATTTTTCTCTCTCACTCTTTTCCTTCCTTCCTTCCTTCCTTCCTCCCTCCCTCCCTCCCTCCTTCCTTCCTTCCTTCCTTCCTTCCTTCCTTCCTTCCTTCCTTCCTTCCTTCCTTCCTTCATGTTCAATCAACATGAAAAGGGAGACAACTGGGAATGCCTTGATTAGTTCATTGCATTGATTCTGCTTTATATATCTTATCCCTGAAGCCACATCTTGCCCAAATCTCCTTCCTAACTAAATTCCTATCTTTTTTTTTTAAAGTAGATTTATTCTTAGCATTCCAATTACCTGAAAATATAGCCTGGCATGAATCACATCTAACTGTCGCAGGTTTATGATTATTTCTCCAAGGGTTTTGAATGGGTGCACTGCTGAAGACAAGCAGGGCATAAGGAGATACAGGGAGTCTCCGGCTTACAACCACAAAATTCCTGTTGCTAAGAGAGACATCGAGCTCAAAACTTTCTGTTGCTAAGTGAGACATTTGTTGAGTGAATTTTGTCCCATTTTACAACTTTTCTTGCCATGGTTGTTAAGTGAATCAGTACAGTGGCTAAGTTAGTAACACAGTTGTTGAAGTGAATCTAGCGTCCCCATTGACTTTGCTTGTCAGAAAGTCGCAAAAAGGGATCACATCGCCCCGAGACACTGCAAGGGTCATAAATATGTGTTCTGTCCCAGCCTACGTGAGTCCTTGTTCTGCTCACAAGGAGAAACCCCTCTTCCAAGAAACAGGCAGGAACTGCAAGGGAAAAAAAACCAACCCCTTTTATTCTCACAGACCTGAGTCAATGTCCAAGGCAGACAAACACAGTCCTCAGAAACTCCATCCTCAACATGGTTGCCTTTGGCAACCAGCACCTCCCACACCTTCCCTTTTATAATTCAGCCAAGGCGTGGCTTCCTAATGCCTTCTCCTTTGCCTTTGGAGCCGCCCCATTGCATTCCTCTGTCCTACTCGCTTCTCTTGCCGGCGCTTTCATGCATCCTGGATTTGTCCCAGCTGTTCTTCATCACTGTCCAACTCAGACTCCCAGCACAGCTGTGTCTCAGCCTGAGCGCGAGTAGAGGGGCCAGGCTCCTCGTCCGACTGCAAGTCTTGGAGCTCCTCAGAGCCTTCCTCTGACTCTGCTGTCCCTCCAGGCCCCTCCTCCTCCTCATCTGATTCCTCAGACTCAGCTGCCGGATCCACGGGCTGGCGAGGAATCACAAGTCAGTTGCCAAGTGTCTGAATTTTGATCACATGACCATCGGGATGCTGCAAACGGTCGTCAGTGTGAAAAATGGTCCTAAGTCAGTTTTTTTAGTGCCGTTGTAACTTCGAACAGTCACTAAAAGAACTGTTGTAAGTTGAGGACTACCTGTATAGCACAGTTCCTGAGAAGCATGAGAGCAGAAACCGGGTGCCGTTAAACTTCCTGAATCTCCAGAGACAGCTCTGTTCCTGCTCCTGAATGCATTTGGGGAAGAAGGGAGAAAGGACTGGAAAGGAAGCCATGCAAACAAGGAGGAGCCCGGGAACCCACGAGCTACGAGGAGTGTTTAGCCTGCAGAAGAGAAGATGGAGGGAAATAGGAGAGCAGGTATCAAAATAACTGCCCTACAAAAGCGGCTCTGGCCTTCTCCACTGAAGTAAGAGCTTGAAACTGTAGGGAAGGAGATTCCTGCTGAGAAGGGACTTCCTGGAGTCCCTTTTATCTTTTATCTCAAATGTGTTAATTAATGAATCCTGTCCTGAGCAGGGACTTGGACTACATGCAGCTGACGGTCTCATCCAACTCTGTGACTTAAAGAGTTGATTAACCCGACTCACTGGAGCAGGGAGACAGGATATGCTACAGCTTCTCTTTCTCAAGGAAATCCATTCTGGTGGCACCAAGAAGAAGGGCCTTCTCCGTGGGGGCTCCCGCCCTGTTACTTGAAAAGCTGAATTTTCTCAGTTATGTCCACCTGGCCCACCAGAGCAGGGAGGCCGGAGATGTTACGGGTCCCCTCTCTTGGGGAGGTCCATCTGGTAGCACCAAGAAGAAGGGCCTTCTCCGTGGGGGCTCCCTTCCAGTTATTTGAAGGACCCTCATTTTTAAGCCATCTCTACTTGACCCACCAGAATGGGAAGACAGGGGAGGTTGTGGCTCCCTTCTTCTCAAGTGGTCCTTCTGGCCTTCTCTGTGGTGGCTCCCTCCCTGTGGACCATCATTCCTGCGGATATAAGACTGGCCCCATCTCGATGCTCCTTGGAAAGGCCCTAGGGATGGGATTTTGCCAGAGGCCTGGGGACCCCAGGGGGATATGGAGCCGTTGGTTTGGTTGTTATTACCAGGGGGTGGGGATTATTAGTTTCTATAGTGGGTCTTATTGCTGTAAGATGCCTGGAATCACTGTAACTGAGTTGTAATAAATAAAATGAATAAAGTTTATTGTATTGTATTGTATTCCATTCCATTCCATTCCATTCCATTCCTTCTCTCTATCCTGTTCTATTCTACTTTACTCCACTCCATTCCCTCCTTTCTGATTCTATTCTATTCTATTCTATTCTAATTCTAATTCGTTTGTATTCTACTCCATTCCTTCTCTCTATTCTATTCTATTCTACTTTACTCCACTCCATTCCCTCTTCTGATTCTATTCTATTCTAATCCATTCCTTCTCTCTATTCTATTCTATTCTATTCTATTCTATTCTATTCTATTCTATTCTATTCTAATTCTAATTCGTTTGTATTCTACTCCATTCCTTCTCTCTATTCTATTCTACTTTACTCCACTCCATTCCCTCTTCTGATTCTATTCTATTCTATTCCATTCCTTCTTTCTATTCTATTCTATTCTATTCTATTCTATTCTATTCTATTCTATTCTATTCTATTCTATTCTACTCTACTCTACTCTACTCTATTCTATTCTACTTTACTCCACTCCATTCCCTCTTCTTTCTGATTCTATTATATTCTATTCCTATTCTATTCTACTCTATTCCTTCTCTCTATTTTATTCTACTTTACTCCACTCCATTCCCTCTTCTTTCTGATTCTATTCTATTCTATTCCATTCCATTCCAAATTCTATTCCTTTAAAGGGGGAGATGGTTCCGAAGCAGCCTGCAAAATGATCTCCTCCCCTAAAAAGCTCAGTTTTCAGTGGCGCAGTAAGGGTTTTCCACTTTATCCTGCAATCCAGCTGGTTTTAGATCCCCAAATCCGTAAGGCAAATTGGCTGCCACCTGCCACCTCCTTTGTAAGACACCCTATGCTGAGAATAAGTGCTGATAGTTCTATTCCAGCTGGCTGGAAGGTGGGGAACCAAAGCAATTTGAGTGCCTTGTAAGCGAGAGAGACGAGAGGGCAATTAAACCCTATTACCCAAATCAAGCCAGCACCCCACTATGAAGTTTCTTCTCAAGCCCAGTGTTAGTACTGCTTTATAATGCCTTGGTAAGCCTTGGAATATTGCATCCATTTTGGGATGTGACGATACAAAATAAAATAAAATAAAATAAAATGTAGAGAGACAGTGCAAAGAAGAACAGCAAAGATGATTAGGGAATTGGAGGCCAAAACATATGAAGAACGGTTGCAGGAACTGGATATGGCTAGTTTAGAGAAAAGAAGGACTAGGGGGTGACTTGATAGCAGTGTTCTAATATTTGAGGGGCTGCTACAAAGAAGGGGGGGTGTCAACCTATTCTCCAAAGCACCCAGAAGGCAGGACAAGAAGCAAAGAATGGCAACTAATCAAGCAGAGAATCAACCTTAGACATGAGAAATTTTGAGAGTGAAATTGACTGTGGAAAACAATTAAGCAGCTTCCCTGGTTGTGGATGCTCCATCGCTGGAGGTTTTTCCAAGAAAAAAATTGGACAGCCATTTGTTCAGAATGGCATGGGGTCCCTTGTTTGAGTAGGCCAGGGGTAGGCAACCTCGGCTCTTTTACGACTCATGGACTTCAACTCCCAGAATTCCTGAGTCAGCATAGTTGAAGTCCATGAGTCATAAAAGAGCCGAGGTTGCCTACCCCTGGAGTAGGGGGATGGACTAGAAGACCTCCAAGGTCACTTCCAACTCTTGTTATTCTGAATTCAACAATATCACAAAGGCTCGCTAAGAGCAAGCATGACATCTTCATTTCCATATCTGCTTATCTGAGAAAATTTGGCATAGCAAATCAAATCGTGATAGCCTCCATTTTTCCCTGGAGATATTTCTTGTCCTTGGGGAAGTCAGGATTTCTGCTGCTTCCGGTTAATGAGCGCTGCAAGTTTTTCTTTTTTAAACTGATTGATGGAGGGAAAAGGCTACAAAAGACACATTATGCATGGGAACAAGTAAATGAGGAATTAGATGTTGATATATTTTAGATGGGCACCCACGATTCCTTTCATTTCCCTTAACACTGGCATCCTTCCATGATATCCCTTTAGACAGATTACATTAAAATTCCCAGGCATCTTGACACGATGGGCTTTTATTTGACATAGGAGGACAACGTTAGAAAGAAGCTCTCCTTCAACCTTCTCTGATTCAATCTGACCTTGAACATCCAGGATTGAAGATAGGAGCATGCAAGTGAAGCCATTAAAAACCAGAGATTGCTATCTTGAGACTGGGAATACACAGTAGCACCGGATAGTCACTGTTAATTGGGGCTGGGAGGTGCGATGAGTATCAAAAATGATGAGTTTCAAAGAAAATTTTCCCATCAAGAATAAGGTAGTGGCTGACACAAGGCAGCCGACATCGACAAGTTCTGGCTTGTAGATTGAAAACCAAACAAACATTTTCCGGTCAAAATGCGTTGAGTATCAAATTCAATGAGTTTCAAAGCACTTGAGTACTGAGGTGCCACCATACTCTTTGCAGAAGCAATCATAAAGAATGAAAATCGAAAGAAAGAAAGAAAGAAAGAAAGAAAGAAAGAAAGAAAGAAAGAAAGAAAGAAAGAAAGAAAAAAGAAAGAAAGAAAGAAAAAGAGAGGGAAGGAGGAAAAGAAGGAGCAACAGAAGGAAGGAAGGAGAGAAGGAAGGAAGAAGGTGAGAGGGAGGGAGGAAGGGAAGGAAGGAAAAAAAGAAAGAAAGAAAAAAAGGAGGGAGGGAGGAAGGGAAAAGAAAGGAAAAAAGAAAGAGAAAGAAAGAAAGAAAAAGAACAAAAGAAAGAAAGAAGAAAGAAAGAAAGAAAGGAAAGAGAGGGAAGGAGGGAGGGAGGAAAAGAAGGAGCAACAGAAGGAAGGAAGGAGAGAAGGAAGGAAGAAGGTGAGAGGGAGGGAGGGAGGAAGGGAAGGAAGGAAAAAAGAAAAAGAAAGAAAGAAAGAAAGGAGGGAGGGAGGAAGGGAAAAGAAAGGAAAAAAGAAAGAGAAAGAAAGAAAGAAGAAAGAAAGAAAGAAAAATAAATAAATAAATAAATAAAGAAAGAAAGAAAGAAGAAAGAAAGAAAGGAAAGAGAGGGAAGGAGGAAAAGAAGGAGCAACAGAAGGAAGGAAGGAAAGGAAGGAAGAAGGTGAGAGGGAGGGAGGAAGGGAAGGAAGGAAAGAAAGAAAGAAAGAAAAAAAGGAGGGAGGGAGGAAAGGAAAAGAAAGGAAAAAAAGAAAGAGAAAGAAAGAAAGAAAGAAAGAAAGAAAGAAAGAAAGAAAGAAAGAAAGAAAGAAAGAAAGAAAGAAAAGAGAGGGAAGGAGGGAGGGAGGAAAAGAAGGAGCAACAGAAGGAAGGAAGGAGAGAAGGAAGGAAGAAGGTGAGAGGGAGGGAGGAAGGGAAGGAAGGAAAAAAGAAAAAGAAAGAAAGAAAGAAAGGAGGGAGGGAGGGAGGGAGGAAGGGAAAAGAAAGGGAAGAAAGAAAGAGAAAGAAAGAAAGAAAGAAAGAAAGAAAGAAAGAAAGAAAGAAAGAAAGAAAGAAAGAAAGAAAGAAAGCAAGCTATATATTATAAATCAAATCCAAGCAAATCACCATGAAAGAAAACAGAAGCTGGAACGGAATAACTGATAAACCAGTTTGGACACTGCTCAAGAATGGAATCTACTGCCCAAAATCCACAGTGTAGGTTCTCTTAAATAAGCTTTCAGACTTGCAATAAATCATTGCAAAATACGGAAGCAACATCTGCCAGAAATAACAAGAAGACCGAGCAAGATTTCCAGTCAACAATGATTAGTGGGTTTTTTTTGCTTTGTATCTTGTCCTCTGCAGCCTGGTCTGCCCGTTTTGTCATTTTTGGCATCAATTTCTTCCTCTAATTTTAGTTGCAGTTTTTAATTTTCATTAATCATTTGATGTTACAACAAGCCTATGTTGCTTCTCTCTATAAATAGTTCAGAGCAACTTTCAAAACATAGCAATATATACTTTATATATTTACTATAAAATATAGAATATATATCAACTCAAGGTCAAAAGGATAAAATAAGAGTATCATAATTAAAAGAAATACTGAAGCCGATTTTAAGCAGCAAAGTTGTTTCAGAATGAAAAGCTGGGCAATTTTCAGCAATGCTGCTAAAGATGGGAGTCAAATACCACTTGTGAGCTACAATTTTTCCCCAAGCCTCAAAAATTAGCCGTCTGAATATTGAAACTCCAACATCACGGTTTGAACATTTTTATTATAATAAGGTAATCACTGCTATTGGAATAATCTGGCTATGGTTTTTATTACTAAACCATTACAGGCTTAGATCCACATATTTAAGCAAGGATAAGGGAGTATGGTTAAGTCAGAAAGAAACTTCGATGCTTCAGTGGTTTTTAAGTTACCGGGATCTGCAGTTAAAGGAGCCTTGGTGGAGCAGTGGGCTAATGCCTCCTTAAGTAACACCAGCTGCCTGCAATTAGTGCAGGTTCGAGTCCCACCAGGCTCAAGGTTGACTCAGCCTTCCATCCTTCCGAGGTAGGTAAAATGAGGACCCAGATTGTTGGGGGCAATTAAGCTGACTTTGTAATAATGCCGCTTGGGGTGTGTGTGAAAGCCCTAATAAGCAGGCATATACATAGAATGAAGGCTACTGCTAAGCTTGTAAGCCGCCCTGAATCTTCGGAGAAGGGCGGGATATAAATGGAATTAAAATAAATAAAAATAAATAAAACTGATATCAAAAACTTTCAAGAGAGGGAAACAGAGCAAACAGCCATCTTTATTGTGCCATGCATAAATGATTATTCTTTATTTCAAATATTTCTCGGCCACCCCCATTGCATCATATCGGTTTCCAGGCTGGTATATTCGAACACAGTGGAAACATTCGGCCACTATAACAAGAGATAAAGAAGACATATTGCCAGACTGAGAAGTTACTCAAAAAAACCTCAATGCCTAAGTAGGATCCATAGGGGAGGACAGGCAGTCCTCGACTTACAACAGTTCGTTTAGTGACGGTTTGAAAGTTACAACAGCACTGAAAAAAAATGACATGACCATTTGTCACACAACCATTGTAGCACCCTGGGGGGGGGGTGGTGGTGGGGGGGTGTCACATGATCAAAATTATTTATGACGGCTGCAGTGTCCCAGGGTCATGTGATCCCCTTGTGACCTTCTGAAAGGCAATGTCAATGGGGAACCCAAGATTCACTTAACAACGGCGTGACTAACTTAACAACTGCAGGGATTCACTTAACAACTGAGGGTAAGACAGGCAGTAAAGTGGGGCCAAATTCCCTTAACATCTGTCTCACTTAGCAACAGAAATTTTGGGATGCATGGTGGTCAGAAGTCAAGGATTACCTGCACTTATATATACACACATACGTACAAGATAAAGGACAAGAGGGATGCCTGTTTCCTTCCCAAAACATCTGGCACAACTAGTACACCGGCAGGAGAGAAAATCTTCTCCTTTGTCATCTGACACAAACCCAGATAAGAAACTGCCCGTCATTAACTTTAGAGATTAAAGAAAAAGAGCATTTAGTCTACTATAGAACCTGGAATAAATTTTATCAATGGCTAGACAAACGAATTAGAGAGAAAGGAATGTTATACTTATTTTTGACCTTATTCTACTAAGAAAAATATTATAGATTGAAAATTTAACATTGTTTACTATAATTTGCTATATCTATTATTGTTATCAACCATTATTCTTACTACCTCTATTGATATATATCAACCCAGACAAGATGCTATTTGCTAAATATTGAATGTAATCGGGGAAAACCCCAACCCCTCCTCCAACTTTCCCGCTATCCCAACCCCACACCCTATCCCTTCATTTTCCTCCCCACCCTTATAAAAATCCAATAAAATTTACATTAAAAAAAAGAAACTGCCACTCATCCACACAGAAACAGACAGGGGTATCCCTCGACTCAACAACAGTTGAACCCAAATTTCCGTTGCTAAGCAAGGCAGTGGTTGGGTTTTGCCCGATTTTACAACCTTTGTGCTGCACTTCTTAAGCAAATAACTGCGGTTCCTAAGCGAATCATGCGGTCATTAAGCGACTCCAGCTTCCCTCATTGACTTTGCTTATTGGAAGCTGGCTGGGAAGGATGCAAATGGCAACTACATGATACCTGGACATGCAACTGCCATAAATATATGCCACTTTGCCAAGCGCCTGAATTTTGGTCACGTGACCACGAGGTTGAGACAATAGTTGTTAAGTGGGAAAAATGGTCATCAGTCATTCCCCCCCCCCCTGTGCTGTTGTAACTACAGTCATTAAACTAATGGTTATAAGGGGAGGACCACTTGAATGCTACAGGGAAAAAGACCTCAATCTAATGGCTTCTACTGCTATGCCCAAACCTAGAAGAGTCATCTGGAAGAGCCAGAGGGGCAGCATACAAATTTAATAAATAAATACACACGCATCAGTCAATGGTTTGCACTCTGAGAGAGGAGAAGCAGCATCTCACTGAGAAATCTTTGCAAGGTGGGAAAATGTGATCTGTAATGCAGAGAAAAGACAAGGACAGAATTCCACCCCCACCCACCCCCGTGTTTAAAAGACCTCGTTGTTGTTGTTGTTAGCTGCGAAGTCGTGTCCGACCCATCGCGACCCTATGGACAACCTTCCTCCAGGCCTTCCTGTCCTCTACCATCTTCTGGAGTCCATTTAAGCTCACGCCTACTGCTTCAGCGACTCCATCCAGCCACCTCATTCTCTGTCGTCCCCTTCTTCTATTGCCCTCCACCTTTCCCAGCATTAGGCTCTTCTCCAGTGAGTCCTTCCTTCTCATTAGGTGGCCAAAGTATTTGAGTTTCAACTTCAGGATCTGGCCTTCTAAAGAGCAGTCAGGGTTGATCTCCTCTAGGACTGACCGGTTTGATCGCCTTGCAGTCCAAGGGACTCGCAGAAGTCTTCTCCAGCACCATAGTTCAAAGGCCTCAATTCTTTTGCGCTCAGCCTTTCTTATGGTCCAACTTTCACTGCCATACATTGCAACTGGGAAGACCATAGCCTTGACTATACGCATTTTTGTTGACAGGGTGATGTCTCTGCTTTTTAATGTGCTGTCTAGATTTGCCATGGCTTTCCTCCCCAGGAGCAAGCGTCTTTTAATTTCTTGGCTACAGTCCCCATCTGCAGTGATCTTGGAGCCCAGGAAAATAAAATCTGTCACTACCTCCATTTCTTCCCCATCTATTTGCCAGGAATTGAGAGGGCCAGATGCCATGACCTCGCTGCCTTGCAAAGGGCAGAGAACTTCCTACGGGGGGAGGGGGGGGGAGAGACAAGGAACTTTATGAGGAAATACGCCTTTTACAAGTAATCCTCGACTTACGACCACAATACAGCCCCAAATTTCTCTTGCCAAGTGAGATAGCTAAGTGAGCTTTGCCCCATTTTACGACCTTTCTTGCCACCGTTGTTCAGCGAATCACTGCAGCTGTTAAGTTAATCACACGGTTGTTAAATGAATCCGGCTTCCCCCTTGACTTTGCTTGTCAGAAGGTCGCAAAAGGAGATCACATGACCCCAGGACACTCCAACCATCATAAACGAGTCAGTTGCCAAGCATCCGGATTTTGATCATGTGAACATGAGGACACTGCAATGGTGGGAAAGGGTCCTAAGCCACTTTTGCCAGTGCAGTTGTAACTCTGAAGGGTCCCTAAATGAAATGTCGTAAGTCGAGGATTACCTGTGTACAGGGGTACTAATGTTTTCTTGCACACATGGCGTTACCAACCTAGGTAACATCATCAAGGCTTGTGATGGGGTGCATTGGCAACAGTGTCCCTAGCATGGCAAGACAAGAAATAAGACAAGACACAGAAGGCAAGGCAAGAAGTACTGGATGAAAACAAACCAAGGAGAGAAGAAATCTGGAATTAAGGAGAAACTTCCTGACAGAACAATTCACCAGCGGAACGGCTTGCCACCAGAAGTGCTCCATCACTGGAGGCTTTCAGAAAGAGCCTGGACAGCCATTGGTGCAGGGTCCCCTGCTTGAGCAGGGGGTTGGAGTAGAAGACCTCCAAGGTCCCTTTCAGCTCTATTCTGACTGATGGGAACGATCAGCCTGGCCTGGAAAGCAGCCCAAGGCGCCTCCCGCTCCTCCATCCGGGATTCAACCCAACCAGCTCGGCTTCTGCATCTTGAACCGGTCTCCACCAAAGCCCTCCTTTCGATGCCCAGAAAAGGCAGGCAGAGAATGCGCCCCCGCCGTTTCAAGGTTGACTCAGCCTTCCATCCTTCTGAGGTAGGTAAAATGAGGACCCAGATTGTTGGGGGCAATTAAGCTGACTTTGTAATAATGCCGCTTGGGGGTCTGTGTGTGAAAGCCCTAACAAGCAGGCATATACATAGAATGAAGGCTACTGCTAAGCTTGTAAGCCGCCCTGAGTCTTCGGAGAAGGGCGGGATACAAATGGAATTAAAATAAAAAAATAAAAATAAAAACCCCAGGCCGGGTGGGGAAGAAGAGGGCAGCGGGTCCAAACGCGGGATACCACGGGCGAGGCTGGGGGGTGGGTGGGTGGGTGGGTAGGAGGAGGTGAGGCGGAGAGAAGGGGATCCGAGCCCCCCACCCGTCTCCTCCCCTCCCCTCCCCTCCCCTCCCCTCTGGGAAAGCCACCAGCTGCTGGCCGTTGGAGCGGAGCCGCGTTCAGCACCAGGGCGGCGGACAGCTCCCCGGGAAGGGAGGGGGGAGAGCGAGGGAGACCCGCGGGGAGGAGAGGGTGACGTCATCGGCCTCCCCCTCCCCTCCCGCCGGAGCTGCACTGGCGGGTCGTGCCCAACCGGGGGCGCCTGGCGGGGGGGGGAAGGAGGGAGGGGAGGCAGCGGGGGGGCTTTCGGGGGGGGACCAGCTTTTTCTCCCCTCCCCCCCCCCGTCACTCACCAACGGCTGCATCTCGGCGCGCACGGCGGGCACCTGGAAGCGGTCGATCTCCTCCATCATGGTGCCGGCGGGCCGAAGAGAAGGAGGGAGGGACCGGGAAGAAGGCCTCGGCAGCCTCACTGAGGCCGGGGATCGCCCGCCGCCGCCGCCCGCCTCATCCCGCCACCAGAGCCGGAGCCGCCCGCCGCCGTGACTCAGCCCCCCGCCCTGCCCCGGCTGCCCCGCTCGCTGACGCCACTGCGCGTGCGCCGACGCAGCCCGCAGGGAGGGGGAGAGGGAGCACAGCGCGCCTGCGCAGCGCCCGGCGGTCGAAGCAGCGCCCGGCTCGCCTCATTTGCATAGTCACGAGGGGGCGGGGAGGCCTCCCTCCTCACGGGTGGATCCGCTCGGGATGCGGTTCGCTTTGTTTCCCCCCCCCCTCCGTCCCGTCTCGCCACTTCTTCAACCCACTCAAGAGGGCTCCCCGTGGCCCGAAATCCTCGCTGGGGAAGGGAAACAGAAAGGGGGAAAAAAAAAACACGAGGGGCAGAAAGTGAGGGAAAGATGGCAGCGCTGTGCCTTAGATCGAGGGCCCTTCTCGCCTTCAGCAGCGGCCTCTATGGTAACTTCCGGTTGGTTGCCAGGGCTGCCGGAGTCAACTTCCGGCAGCTGACGAGCAGGGCGATTAAAAAGGACGGCCGCGGCTGAGGCGGCCGCGCTGCTCTCGACATGCCCGGGAAGCATCTCTACCAGCGCAAGCAGGTAGGGGACGGGGGTGGGGGTGGTGGGGGGGGTGCGTGACGTCTCCGTGACGCCATCGCGCCACCTGGTGACGTCATCCTGTTGGCGCACCAAAGGTTTCTCCAGTGGAGCCGCGGCTTCTCTGCCTCCAGAATGGAATGAACGGCCACGTAAAACCCTCGAGCCTAAATCAGACTCCAGGAAAAATCTGTCTGTCTGACTGTCTGTCTATCAATCTATCTCTAATCACACACACACACACACACACCATACACACACATCTATCTATCTATCTATCTATCTATCTATCTATCTATCTAATCTTATATCATCTATCTATCTATCTATCTATCTATCTATCTATCTATCTATCTATCTATCTATCTATCTATCGTAAAATTTATTGACCACCCATCTGACCACAGAATAATTTGGAGAGGCTTACAATATTAATTGAACGATATTTATGTAAAGTCGCGTGCTTCACATAGAGACGGACACAGAGCTGGGGTAAAGATGAGTTTATTCTGAACAGAACGAACTGGGGAAACAGGGAAGCCTGGCGTCTATTTGTACCTGCCCAGGTGGATGGCATCCAATCAGTTCAAACCTGGGCTTCCTGCCAATGCAGGTGACAATGGGTGTAGATCCTGGCTTCCCACCAGGCTGACCATGCCTGGGGCTGTCAACAGCTTAAGTCATTAGGCTTATCCTGAGTGAGCAGTTATCGACCAGAGCTGTCCAACCCCTCTGCTGATCTGCATATCAGCCTCCTGCTGTGCTGTCCTCTGTGTATGCTGGGAGGCATACACTGCAATTTACTAAATGTATAGGCTGCCCATTTCACTGTTGACTTTGGGTCGAAATGTCTGTGTCTTTCAATGCTCCTCCTCCTTTTGATGATTTCCTATCTGGTTTAAATCAGGCCGGGCTTTCCTGCTGGCCCCCTTTCCACTTGAACCAGCAGTACCTCTTGGAGCATCTCTGTGCTGCCGCCTGTAAGGAGGCACAGAAATGGAACAAAAATGCAACACTCTTTCACTGGCCGTCCTGTCTAACCTGCCTAAAGCGATGAAGGGTGACCAAATCCCTTTCATCACAACCCTCGTTGAAAATGAGTTGTTCACAAGGAAAGGAACGGCCTGGCAGGGGGTCCCTTTGAGGACTTCTGCGGTTCGAGAGTCACTGGCAGGTTGGACCACTTTTCACTTCTGCCCATCTTCAAGTCCAGCTGGATCCTGGCAGTCTTCGAAAGAGTTTCTAACCATCAGTTCTTCCTGTAAGTCACATCTGAGGATAGCTGGATCGGCCTTTCCTTTGCACTGCAGTTACTGGTACTTCAGAGCATTGGTCAAGCTGTGGTCAATCCATGTCTTTAGGGGCAGCAGTACCTCAATTGGCAGCTACTGGCATCGGTAGTCCTCAACATGCAGCAGTTCATTTAGTGGCCGTTCAAAGTTACAACGGCACTGAAAAAAAGTGAGCGATGACCCTTTCTCATAATTTCGACTTTTGTAGCATCACCATGATCATGGGATCGAAATTCAAATGCTTCGCAGCTGGTTCATACTTACGACCGTTGCAATGTCCCAAAGTCAAGTGATTCCCCTTTTGTAACCTTCCGATAAGCAAAGCCAATGGGGAGGCCATATTCACTTGACAACCGGATTAACTTATCAACTACAGCGATTCACTTAACAACGGTGGCAAGAAAGGGCATAAAATGGGACAAAGTTCAATTAACAACAGCAATATGGAGCTCTGCTGTGGTTGTAAGTCGAGGACTGCCTGTAGCACGATGCCACCAAGAGCATTTTGCCACACCTGTTAAATAAGCAGAAGTGATGTGGGATTGTAAGCAATAAACCATGGCAAGGTTCTTAGCCCAGTGTTCCTTTGCCAAAATAGGAGCTGAGAGAGAAAGGGAGATTAATATTTATTTATGCATAAGTAAGAAGACACGAGGCAAGAAGACCCCCTTAAAAAAAAGAAACATTTTATACAGGTAGTCCACAACTTACAACCATTTATGTGATCAAAATTAGGGTGCTTGGCAACTGACTTGTGTTTATGACGGTTGCACTGTCCCAGGGTCACGTGATCACCAGTTGTGACCTTCCCAGCTGGCTTCTGGCAAGCACAGTCAACGGGGGAAGCCAGATTCACCTAATGACTCATTCATAACTGCAGTGCTTCACTTAACAACCGGGGTTAAAAAAATTTGTAAAAGGTCACGCGATCGCCTTTTGTGACCCACTGACAAGCAAAGCCAATGGGGGAAGCCAGATTCCCTTAACAACCATGTGACTATCTTCACAACTGCAGTGATCCGCTGAACAACTGTGACAAGCAAGGTCGTAAAAGGGAGCAAAACTCGCTTAACAACTGTCTCGCTTAGCAACTGAAATCTTGGGCTCAATTGTCGTAAGTCGAGGACTGCCTGTATGTAGTTTGAACAGACTGAGTTTGGAATGTGTTCCTTAATTGACCAGCCTCATTTGAGCCATCAAGCCTCTAGAGTAGGGGTCCCCAACTTACGGTCTGCGGCCTGGTGCTGGGACGCAGCTGTTGGCCACCAGGCCCTGGAAATAGCTAGTGAGCCCTGCCCCACTCGCGACCACACCACTGTGCAGGCACTAGTGGCCCCATTTGCGTATGTGCGGGGACACTAGCACCGCCACGAGCATTACGTGGGCACTGGCGGCCTGTTTGTGTTTGCGGCCGTGCTAGCACGCATGCCATGGGGGGGCATGGCCCACTTGCACATGTGCACAGGCATCCGTGCGCATGCCATGGGTGCACACAGCCCACTTGTGTCTGCACATGTGCCACCATTGTGCACTTGCGCATTTGCGCATGCATGCATAGACCACGTGCGTGCACATTTCCCTGCAGTGATTCCCTTAACAACTGTTGCAAGAAAGGTCATAAAGAGAGGCAAAACTCACTTAACAAAATGTCTCACTTAGCAGCAGAAATGTTGGGCTCAATTGTGGTCATAAGTTGAGGACTATCTGTACTCAAAGACGATCCGTTCTCCTGCTCCCATTGTTACCGACCTTTATGGGGTTCGGGAGTAAATGTGAAGCTTGTCCATTGTGCTACTTGGAAAAAAAAGCAAAACCTTATGTTTATTTTGTTTCTCTGTTTTAACCGTAATTTAGCTTTTCGTCCTGTTATACCAGAGTTATTCCATCTGCTTTGTTCTCCCTGGATCGTCTTACCTTATTCGGACATAAAATCTCTCTTGTTTTGCCTGTTTTTTTCCTGTGCTACGAGGGCAGTTCTTCCCAGTGATTCCCAGAGGCCTCGTCACCACCAAATCCCTCCTTAATGCATTTCCGTAGGAAGAATTGTGCGAATGCATTATTAATCCAAAGCCTGTAATTAGCTAACAAGTGGGCAGTATATTTCAGAGACAGGTTTTTATAGATAGATTTTTTTAAAAAAAAATCTCTCAAGCCTATAAGTAAAACTTTTATGTTACAATTCTATGCATATTTTATGAGGAGCCCTGTTGTGGGCTTTAAATGCTGTTAGCTCTTCGGAATAAAAAACAGGGTATGAGTAGAAATAGATGAAATTTACAGAGCCAATGGTATAGCTGACTTGCAGATATTCCAAGAAATATTTTCCTTCCGCAACCTAAGTCCAAGAAATGCTTTAATTCACGCAGATAGATAGTTGCAACTCAGACATTGCTTTTTCATTTTGGGGACAGACCTCCAGTCTGAAGAGGTATAGTTTCTCCTGCCTTAGCAGGGGATTGGACTAGAACAGAGGTCTCCAACTTTTCCAGAGGGAAAGAAAGCAGCTTCCAAATCGGCACACGCGTGCGCAGACAGGCACACCAGCGCAGCACTAGCAGCCCCGTTCGCACATCTGCAAATGGGCCGCGCATACCCACCCGATGCTAGCGGTCCCATTCACACCCGCTCGCATGGGCAAATGGGGCTGCGGGTGCTAGCGTGAATGTGGGGGGGGAGTGGCCACCCATTGCCGTGGCCCGCTGGCCAAGAGGCTGTAGCCCGGTAGTGGGCCGTGGCCCATAGTTTGGGGACCCCTGGTGTAACGTATTACACCTGGACTAAAAGATCTCCAAAGTCCCTTCCAACTCTATTATTCTGTTCCATTCCATTATCCATTATTCCATCCCTCCTCCACTCCAGGGGGAGGGCGTTCTCTGTGGGTGCTCCTGACCTGTGGAACCGTTTACCGGTTGAGCTCCGGATGGCTCCCGACCTTCGCTCCTTCCGACGCGACCTAAAAACCTACCGTATTTGTTTGAACTAGCCGGCCTGGTCTGATGGGTTTTGTTTTAATTATTGTTTTAATGTAATTTCTTTTCTGCATTTGGGCACTAGGGTTTAATTTGTTTTTAATTTCTTTATTTTGGGTATTTTGGTATTTATGTCCCTGTTCCACCGCCCTGAGTCCTTCGGGAGAAGGGCGGTATACAAATCAAATCAAATCAAATCAATCAATCAATCAATCAATCAATCAATATTATATTGCCCTGTCCTGTCCTAGATTATTTTCTGTTCTAGTTTCCCCCCCGCCCTGTACTTAGAATAGAATAGAATAGAGTTGGAAGGGACCTCGGAGGTCTTCTAGTCCAGCCCCCTTCTCAAGCAGGAGAACCTATACCATCTCAGACAGGTGATCGTCCAGTCTCTTCTTAAAAAGCTCCTGTAATGGAGCACCCACAATTTCTGGGGGTAAGCTGTTCCACTGGTTGATTGTCCTCACTGTCAGGAAGTTTCTCCTTAATTCCAGGTTGCTTCTCTCTTTGGTCAGTTTCCAACCATTGCTTCTTGCCCCATTGACTTTGCTTGTCCAAAGGTCGCAAAAGGGGATCGCATGACCCCGGGATGCTGCAACGGTCATAAATACGAGTCAGTTGCCAAGCATCCCAATTTTGATCATGTGACCACGGAGATGCTGCAAGGGTTGTAAGTGTGAAAAACGGTCATAAGTCACTTTTTCCCAGTGCCGTTGTACTGGGTCAAACGGTCGCTAAACGAACTGTTGTAAGTCGAGGACTAGCTGTAATGTGTCTAATTTCCCCTGCTTTTTTTTTTAAAGACACCTTCTCCATTGCTCACAGTAACACAGAAATTAGCTGGTCCTCAACTTACAACCATTTGTTTAGGGACTGGTCATAGTTACAACGGCACTGAAAAAAAAAGTGACTTCTGACTGGTCCTCACGCTTAACAATGGTTGCAGCTTCCGCATAATCACATTGATCAAAATTTGGGGTCTTGCAACTGGCATGTGGTTAACAACGGTTGCGGTGTCCTGGGGTCCTATGATCTCCATTTGTGACCTTCCCAGCTGGCTTTCAACCCGCAAAGACAGATGGGATTTAAGAAGGAATGTCAGAATGGGAGAGTTAAAAGCCACCCTAGCATAATTCTCTTCCTAACGTTTTTAGCGAGGAGAAAATATTTTCTGATTTAAACCCAGGGAAAGTGTAACTCACAAAGAATAGTTACAGAAGGTTTGTAAAACGGCTAGAATATTTAGGGCGGAACCCCCAGCAGTTGTATAGATAGAAGGATACACTCGGTATTTGGCCCCGGGGTAGGGAACTCGGTCTTGGCCACGGACTTAGTATCCAGAACATACTTTTAAATACAAAACTTTATGGCAATGGTCTATAATGGGGGGGGTTTCAACCTTGGCCACTTTAAGCCCTGTGGATTTCAACTCCCAGAATGCCTCAGCCAGCAGAGCTTGTGGGATCATCCACAGATGTTATCCCGGAATCCTACAGCTTTGTCCCATGCCTAGTTGGCACTAGTGCCAACCTATATGGGCAGAAAATGCAGGGATGAACTATCAGCACCCAAGAGAGAAGGAGGGAGTATTTCACTGTTTTCCATTGGGCAGAAAACACTGTAAGAGGGAATGGCATGGCATGGCATGACAGAGAAGAGAAGAGAAGAGAAGAGAAGAGAAGAGAAGAGAAGAGAAGAGAGGATAGAGCAGGGGTCCCCAACCTATGGGCCGCGACCTGCAGCCCACTACAGGGCCGTGGCCTCTTGGCCAGCAGGCTGTGGCAAAGGCTGGCTGGTGCGCGCACGTGTACGCACGCACTCCCCCCAACTCATGCTACCACCCACGGCCCCGTTTGAGTGTGGGCGCAAATGGGTCCAGTAGCACTGGGCGGGTGTGCGTGGTTCATTTCACATGCACAAATGGGACCGCTAGCACTGGGTGGGTGGGTGTGGCCCTTTGCAAATGCACAAACAGGGCCCCTACTGCCGTGTGTGTGTGTGTGTCCTGTTTGCGCAAGCATGAACGAGGCCGCTAGTGCCAGTAGCGCTGGGCAGGTGTCTGTGGCCCATTTCCACAGCCACAAATGGAGCCGCTAGCACTGGGCGGGCAGGTAAGGCCCATTTGTGCATGCATGAATGGAGCTGCTAGTGCCGTGCTGGTGTGTGCAGCCCTGTTTGCGTGTCCACGTGCACACCAATGGAGAAGCTGCTCTCCTTCCCTCTGGGCTGCGAGCCCAGAGAGGTTGGAGACCTCTGGAATACACTATAGACCAGAGTAGAATAAATATTGGGGGGGAAAAACTAGAACAAAAAATAATCCAGGACAGGACAATATAATATAATGGAATGGAATGGAACAGAATAATAGATTTGGAAGGGACCTCGGAGATCTTCTAGTCCAGGGCCCCCCAAGCTATGGGTCCTGGCCCACTACTAGACTATGGCCTCTTGGTCAGCAGGCCGTGGCAATGGCTGGCAGGTGCGCTCACACTTGTATGCATGCACTCCCCCCCCCCACTCGCGCTAGCACCCATAGCCCCGTTTGCGCTTGCGTGCAGGCGCGAACGGGACTGCTAGCACCGTTTGGGTGTGCGCAGCCTGTTTCTGCAAGGGCGAATGGGGTCACTAGTGACGGGCGGGTGTGCGCAGCCCATTTGCACATGCAGGAATAGGGACACTAGTGCCGCACTGCTGCATGTGGTCCTGTTTGCGCGCGCACCCGTGCGCACCAATTTATAAACTGCTCTCCTACCCTCCAGGCTGTGAGTGTGGAAAGATTGGAGACCTCTGGGCTAACTTAACAACTGCAGTGATTCACTGGATAACGATGGCAAGGAAAGTCATAAAATGGGGCGAAATTCATTTAATAAATGTCTCAATTAGCAGCAGCAACTTCAGGCTCAATTGTGGTCGTAACCCAAGGCCTACCTGTTCTGCTTTCCACATATCAGCCCTGCTTGTTGCTGCCAGAAAAGTATTGGTTGAGGTGAGCTGGTAGTAGATCATACAATGAAATACTTTAGGAATATTTCTGTGGAATGAATTGTGAGCTTTTAGCAGACCTCGCCATTTTGATGATCGCTGATCTCACGCCAAAAAATAATTACGATTTTATTTTCTCTTCTCTCTAGAGTCAAATTGGAATTCGACCTTCAAAATCAACTACCAGGAAAAGGGTAAACTGTTTAAATTTTAAGTGCATTTTTCTTTGAAGTCACCGCAACAATCTCTATGGATGTTTTTTTTCTTCAAGTACGTTTGGCTTTGTGGTCTAACTCTCTGAATGTAGACCACAAAAAAGAAAAGAAACTCTGAATTAGATTGTTTATGCACAGATCTTTCTCTGTCCCAAGTAAATAAACTCGGGAATAAGCCTCGCAGGTTCCAAGTTAACAAAAATAATTGGATAAGCAATAAATGTACATATTCAAGTCTGACCTTTAAGCACAATCCATTGGACGCATTTTGGAGATTGAGCGATATTATTAGTTCTACATTGTTATGGCAGCTGAATTCTTTTTAATCAGATTTCCAGAAGGGTCGAAAAAGTCAAAGAGACAATTGCAGTAGAGAGATCCTGTCCTCTACCATCTTCTGGAGTCCATCTAAGCTCACGCCTACGGCTTCAGTGACTCCATCCAGCCACCTCATTCTCTGTCGTCCCCTTCTTCTATTGCCCTCAATCTTTCCCAGCATGAGGCTCTTCTCCAGTGAGTCCTTCCTTCTCATTAGGTGGCCAAAGTATTTGAGTTTTAGCTTCAGGATCTGGCCTTCTAAAGAGCAGTCAGGGTTGATCTCCTCTAGGATGCAAATTATTCAAATTGCTAATAAAGAATTTGGGAGGCTGAGATGGCCATTTTGAACTCTTTATGTTCTCATCAGTCAGTCATACCCTTTATCTGAGATTCGAACCTGGGCTGATTATATATTAGGCAGTGTTTTAACTTCCTGAGCCACAGGTTCTTTCTCTCTTTTTATTAGCTAGAAGGCAAGGCAAATATATGTTAAGTATTTGTCAAGGCTTTTTTGAAAGCACCTTGCTACTTAACTCTTTCATTCCTGTTTTGTCCTGTCTCAAGGCTTATCTACAGGATATAGTCAACTTATGACAGCTCATTATTTGTGCAAATTATTCAAATTGCTAATAAAGAATTTGGGAGGCTGAGATGGCCATTTCGAACTCTTTATGTTCTCATCAGTCAGTCATACCCTTTATCTGAGATTCGAACCTGGGCTGATTATATATTAGGCAGTGTTTTAACTTCCTGAGCCACAGGTTCTTTCTCTCTTTTTATTAGCTAGAAGGCAAGGCAAATATATGTTAAGTATTTGTCAAGGCTTTTTTGAATAATTTGCACAAATAATGAGCTGTCATAAGTATATATATGTTTTCTGATGTGGATCTTTGGTCATTCGGGTTTTTCCCCATGTAGAATTGAAGGTATAAGAGCAATGTTTTGACGAAATCTTATCCGTCATCCTCAGGCTGGTGGCTTCAGCTTCGTTCTTCTGGGAGAAGTGTGTGGTAGTGGCTGTTTGTTCCTCTTTTTTAAACTGTGTGTATGTGTATGTGTATGTATATGTATATATATGTATATATATATGTGTATATATATGTATATATATATCAGATGATACTAAGCTGGCAGGAATAGCCAACACCCTAGATGATAGGCTCAAGATCCAGATGGATCTTGACAGACTTGAACACTGGGCCCTGTCTAACAAAATGAAATTCAGTGTAGAGAAAAGTAAAGTCTTACACTTAGGCAAGAAAAACCAAAAGTACACATATAGACTGGGTGAAACCAGGCTTAATAGCAGTAACGGTGAGAGGGATCTTGGAGTCTCAGTGGACGATCAATTAAATATGAGCCAACAGTGTGGGGCGGCAGCCAAAAAAGGCAATGCAATCCTAAGTTGCATTAACAGAGGGATTCAGTCAAGATCACGTGAGGTACTAAAACCACTCTATAAAGCCTTAGTAAGGCCACACCTAGAGTACTGCAACCAGTTTTGATCTCCACGCTATAAAAAAAAGATGTTGAGCCTCTAGAGAAGAGCAACAAAGATGATTAGGGGACTGGAGGTTAAAACACATGAAGAACGGTTACAGGAACCGCGCATAGGTAGTCTAGTGAAGAGAAGGACCAGGGGAGACAGGATAGCAGTTTTCCAATATTTGAGGTGCTGCCACAGAGAGCAATTGGGCCAACCTATTTTCCAAAGCACCTGAAGGCCAGACAAGGAACAAGGGATGGAAACTGATCAAGGAGAGATTCAGCCTAGGGAATAAGGAGAAATTTTCTGACTGCCATCTGTCAGAAATGGTGTAGGGTCTCCTGTTTGGGCAAGGGGTTGGACCTCTGTCACTGATAATGTTACGTAGTTAGGTCATGAAACGTCTGCAAGAAAGCAACCCAGCTCAGGGAGCACCAAGGAGCTCACCAGTTTAACCTTGAGCTCTAAATATTCAGGATCCAAGTAGGCTGCCTTCAAATGGCGTGCTAAATCTTACAAAGTGGATTACCTTGACCGAGTGTTTTGACGCTGAAGGTCTTTCCTACAGAACCTGATCTACTTTGATGTGCTCTTCAGAACTCCCGCGTGCCTTCTAAAAAAAAAAGTCCTTCTTAACTCCGTAGCCCATGAGCAAATGAAGCAATATGTTACAATCGCTCTCGAGGCTCCGGGATTCATTCCCCAGCACTGTCGTGTCAGCCTGAACATACGGTTGCAAGATTCGCCCCGAAACCCCTGAAGATTCTGTGCTAGCTTTGTGTGAAGCTGGGACAATGAGTGGGGCAGTCCTTTGATTGATATTCCCTCCATCCCCGTGGAGGGAAGGCAGGCAGAGAGTGATCTAATTACTGCAGAGGCTATCCCCACATGACAGACAGTTTTAAGCAAAGCTCCTGGGAGGATTAGATTGAAGAGGAAAATAGATGTACTTGAAATTCTGCTCAGGGTAGCCTTCGTGAACAAAAGTGGACAGTTGCCTCCAGCCCCTGAGCTTGTCTTAATCAATGCCTCACGTCACTAGGAGTAGAAATTTAAATTCATCGGTTCCTCTTGTTACCAGAATGCAGAATATCGAAGTTGGAAGGGACCTGGGAGGTCTTCTAGTCTAATTCCCCCTGCTCGGGCAAGAGATCCTATACCAGAGGTCCCCATCCTTTTGAGCACCAGGGACTGGTTCCATGGAGAAAGGTTTTTCCACGGACCGGAGAGTGGGGTGGTTTTGCGTACCGCCTGCATCCCACAGATGGGGCTTGTTTGTGCGGACCGTTTGCTGGCATACCACGGTCTGGTACCGGTCCATGGACCGGGGGTTGGGGGCCCCTGTCTTATACCATCCCAGACAAATGGCTGCCCAATCTCTTCTTAAAAACCTTCAGTGATCGAACACCCACAACTTCGGGAGGCAAGTTGTTCCACCGATTAATTGTTCTCATAACAGAATAACAGAGCTGGAAGGGAACTTGGAGATCTTCTAATCCAGTGATGGCGAACCTTTTAGAGACCGAGTGCCCAAACTGCAACCCAAAACCCGGGTGGGTGTGGCCCATTGGGTGGGCGTGGCCCATTGGGTGGGCATGGCCCATTGGGTGGGTGTGGCTGTGGTGGTAACGGCACACTGGGTGGGACTAAAAAGTTCAATCAATCAATTCCAACTTTGTGAGATCTTTTTTTTTCCCCGCGAGAAATTAAAATTGATTGATTGATTGAAACTTTTTTTTTTTGCACACGGCAGCAGAGTCCTAAAGTGAAAAGGGTTTATAAAACCCAGCTGAAGGCCTAGGACTGGGGCGACGGCGCACATGCCCACAGAGAGGGCCATAGGTTCGCCACCACGATATCTAATCCAAGCCCCTGTTCAAGCCAGAGATCCTACACTATTTTGGACAAATGGCTGTCCAGTTTCTTCTTGAAAATCTCCACTGATGGAGCACGCACAACTTCTGGAGGCAAGTTATTCCACTGATTGATTGTTCTCGCTGTCGGGAAATTCCTCCTTAATTCCAAGTTGCTTCTCTCCTTGGTTAGTTTCCATCCATTGTTTCTTGTCTTGCCTTCTGGTGCTTTGGAATAGGTTGACCCATTCTTTGTGGCAACCCCTGAGGTATTGGAACACTGCTATCATGTCCCCTCGGTGCTTCTTTTCATTAAACTAGCCATACCCAATTCTTGCAACCCTTCTTAGCATGTTTTAGTTTCCAGGCCTTTAATCATCTTAGTTGCTCTTCTCTGCCCTTTTTCCAAAGTCTCAATATCTTTTTTGTTATGTGGTGAAGAAAACTGGACACAGTACTCTAAGCGTGGCATTCAGTACAATAGAGGGTTGCCAGGAACGGTATTTTTCATGAAGAGAGTTTGTGTTAGGCTAAGTCCAGGATGAAAAAGATTCAGCATTCAGCAACTCGAGTGATGACAAACATCTACAAACTTTAAATGCAATGGAGGCCAGTACTTTTCCTGCAGTCGTGATTGTGTTCAAATCTATATCGGCGCTGAATGGCTATTTGTGATGGCTCGCTGTTCCTGTTCATTAACTTTTATAGCTTGAATTTAACTATTTTTTGCTTTAAGTCCCCAGGCTTGAATAAGACACCTGATCTGAAATTTGGGCAAAATATCTGAAGTGAAAAATATATAGAGAAGCACCAAGTATGGAGGCCAGGGATAGTATAGTCCAGGGATAGGCAACCTTGGCTCTTTTATGACTCGTGGACTTCAACTCCCAGAATTCCTGAGCCAGCCATGCTGAGGGGAAAGGGAGAAGTTTCCAAGCTGAGCCATTCTCGCTCAGGAATTCTGGGAGTTGAAGTCCACGAGTCATAAAAAAGCCAAGGTTGCCTACCCCTGGATAGTCTGAATTTTGTCTGAAATGGTACAGAGTCTCCTGCTTGAGCAGGGTGTTGGACTAGAAGACCTCCAAGGTCCCTTCCAACTGTACTCGGATTATTGGGATTTGCAAGTGAAGGGATAAAAAGTAGCTAACTCTAGAACAGCTGGCCCTTCAAGAAGAGATTGGAAAACTGTTTGGGATGGTATAAGGCAGGGGTAGGCAACCTCGGCTCTTTTATGACTCATGGACTCCAACTCCCAGAATTCCTGAGCCAGCCATGCTGAGGAGAAAGGGAGAGGTTTCCAAGCTGAGCCATGCTGGCTCAGGAATTCTGGGAGTTGAAGTCCATGAGTCATAAAAGAGCCGAGGTTGCCTACCCCTGGTATAAGGACTCCTGCTCAAGCAGGGGTTGAACTAGAAGGCCTTCAAGGTCCCTTCTAGCCCGAGGATTCTATGGTTTCTATATGTTGTCTAGTTCGGCAATGAAACATCTGCAAGACAACATCCAGGCTCATAGAATAACAGGGACTGCATAGTAGTAGCAGTAGAAAAAAATTTTTATTAAGGAAAAGGCTTTCCTTGGCAAGTTGACATTATAGATGGCAGCATTCTAATTCCTAAGAAAATGATTTGTCATGAAAACATGGTTCGGTGAAAATAAGCTTCAACTATGGCAAGAAATGGCAGCATGCAAGGCTGGAGGGTAAGAACTGCCACTTTGTGGATCCTTGATGCTCTCTGAGCTGGGTTGTTTTCCTGTAGACATTTCATTACCCAACTAGGTAACATCATGACTGCTGATGTATTGAACAGTAGCACTGATATTGTTATCTAGTTGGGTAATGAAAAAGCCAAGCTCAGACAGCATTTAGGATTGCATGGTCCTCCTCCTCCTCCTCCTCCTCCTCCTCCTCTCTACAAAACCCACTCCCTTCTAGCATTGATGATGTTCCCTAGTTGGGTAATGAAATGTCTGCAAGAAAACCCCAAAGCTCAGAGACCACGAAAGGCCCCACAATCCTCCTCCTCTCCACAAGCCCCACATTCACTAGCCCTGATGATGTGACCTAGTTGGGCAATGAAACGTCTGCAGAAAAGCCACTAAGCTCAGAGAGCACCAAGGACCTCACAGTTCAATCTTGAGGTTCAAAAACTCACTGGTAATTGCCAGTTTGTTTAGGAAATGCTGAGAGTGCCTGAAACACAGATGAGAAATGATGGCAATTGCAGGGACTGGGTAGGGGGCAAATGATATTACATGCATCATGGCTTCTACCATCATAACTGTGTAACAAGGTCAAGATTTACAGGCCATAATTTTCATTTCATCCTGGCCAGCTCACAACTGCCGTTTCACGGACATAAAAGCTTATTGTGTCTGTTAGGAGAAGACAGACACCATTTTTCCTTGATTGCCTTTCCATCAAACTGCGCTAAATCTCCCTTTCCGTCCCACAATTCCAACTTCTGTCTTTAAAGATGTTTAAATACAGTCTTGCCAAGAGTGACATTTTGAAATATATCGTGCAGCCTTTGGGAAGGCCCCAGAATTATGATTAATTTAAGAGGTGGGAAGAGAATCCAATCAGGGGAACTCAAAATGTCATTCTTCAAAATCAGGATGATTGAATGAAGGAAAAATATGATGGCAATAAATTGAATAAATAAAAGAAATATACACATTTTTTTAAAAAAATAAATCCCAAAGGAATGGTTGTAGCTTAGATAACCTGACTTGCTGTTTTCTGGGGTTCAGGTGGTGGCCACTGTTTATCTCCCAGATTGTTGGCCTTTTCTCTGAAATGTGTCTGGCCACACCTTTTTGTGCTGTTTACTTCAACGTTTCAGATAATGGTAATACAAGACAACTGGTCTGTTTGGTGCAATGGCAGAGGCACTAGGTTAGAAACCAGGAAACAGTGAATTTTAGTCCTGCCTTAAGCATGAAAGCTGATTTAGGTGACTTTGTCCAGTCAGCAGGCGATGATGAATTCTAGTCCTGCTGTGGGCATGAAAGCTAACTGGGGGACTTTGGGCCAATCACCAGGAGACAGTGAATTCTAGCCCTACCTTAGGCATGAAAGCCGGCTGGGTGACTTTGGGCCAATCACCAGGAGACAGTGAATTCTAGCCCTACCTTAGGCATGAAAGCCGGCTGGGTGACTTTGGGCCAATCACCAGGAGACAGTGAATTCTAGCCCTACCTTAGGCATGAAAGCCGGCTGGGTGACTTTGGGCCAATCACCAGGAGACAGTGAATTCTAGCCCTACCTTAGGCGTGAAAGCTGGCTGGGTGACTTTGGGCCAATCACCAGGAGACAGTGAATTCTAGCCCTACCTTAGGCGTGAAAGCCGGCTGGGTGACTTTGGGCCAATCACTAGGAATCAGTGAATTCTAGCCCTACCTTAGGCGTGAAAGCCGGCTGGGTGACTTTGGGCCAATCACTAGGAGACAGTGAATTCTAGCCCTGCCTTAGGCGTGAAAGCTGGCTGGGTGACTTTGGGCCAATCACCAGGAGACAGTGAATTCTAGTCATGATATAGGCCTTATAGCTAGCTGACTTCGAGCCAGTCCCTCCCTCTCAGCTCTAAGAAGGAGGCAACGGCAAATCACTGCTCAGAAATCTTGTCACGAAAATGGGCGAAACTTATCTTTGCAGTCACCTGTAGATTTATTTGAAGGCAGAGAAAAACAACGGCAGCAACAAAATTACCACAAGGTGACTCAAGAATGTAATCTATTTTTTTTTTAAAAAAATCATCTAACATTGTCTTACAGACTTCAGAAGTTGAACTCCACAGTTCGCCCCTCAGGTGCATAGACTCTCTTTTATGAATGTCATCTTAATTGTAGATATCCATCAATTATTGTGTTTGAACATCTATGCCACCCTGCCACAGAGCATGCCTTCTTGCCTCTGCCACCAGGCACACGGCTTTTTCCCTTACAAAGCGTTCTCATGAAATTTCTGTAATTTAAGCTGGATATTAAATGCTTCCTCCAAAATACATTTAAAAAGCCGGATGTACTAACAGCTCACAACCTGAATGATCAGGATGGTTTCCAGATCTGGTTGGAATAGAGAGTAGTGGCAATGGTCTTCTTTGCTAAGCAGTATTTTTGTACGACAAAAATACACACACAAAAAAGGAGAATTTTTATCGCTCAGGGTCCTTGGTGCTTTCTGAGCTTGGTTGTTTTCATTACCCAATTAGATAATATCATCACTGCTAGAAGAGGAGGAGAGGGAGGGGAGAATTTTTATTGCTCAGGGTTCTTAGCGCTCTCTGAGCTTGGTTGTTTTCATTACCCAATTTGATAACATCATCAGAGCTAGAAGGGAGGAGGAGGAGGAGGAGGAGGAGGAGGAGGAGAACTGTGGAGTCCTTGGTGCTCTCTGAACTTGGTTGTTTCCTTGCAGACATTTTATGAGCCAACTAGGGAACATCATCAGTCGGGTCATGAAATATCTGTAAGAGGAGGAGGAGGAGGAGGAGGAGGAGGAGGAGGAGGAGGAGGAGGGCAGAGAATTTGTATAGCCTTAGGGGTTCTTAGTGCTCTCTGAGCTTGGTTGTTTTCTTGCAGACATTTTGTGACCCAACTAACCTCAGTCTAGTGAAGATGAGGCTATCTATTTGGGGCCATGGAGCATCTGCAAGAAAACACCCAAGCTCAGAGAGCACCAAGGACCCCTCAAAATACAAAAATCCCAAAGTATTTCAGTCTATTTCCAGGCAGTCAATCCAGAAGCAGATTGGAATGGCTGAAGACACTCATGGGCTTCCTGGCGCGTTGATGGTCCTCCGTGTCTGGTGCTAACCGGCTGTCTGGTACTTGTTCTAGGATGAAGAGGCGGGTGTCGAAGTGGGTGAGGGCGCTGACGAATGGTCCCAGGCCAAGACATTAATCAAGCCCCCAGACCAGCTTGACCTGACAGATGCAGTAAGTAAACTTGGGTTAGAGACTGAGTACCAACACAACGAATAAGGGCGAGGGGAAGAGAAATGGCATAGGGCAGGGCTCTTCAAACTTGGCCCTTTTATGACTTGTGGACTTCAACTCCCAGAATTCCTCAGCCAGGCATGCCTGGCTGAGGAATTCTGGGAGTTGAAGTCCACAAGTCATAAAAGGGCCAAGTTTGAAAAGCTCTGGCCTAGGGTCTCCTGTCTGAGAGGGGGTTGGACTAGAAGGCCACTGATTCTGAACTTGTCAGGGTTGGCTGCCTTGTGGCTCACTATATTACTCCTTATGGGAAAAATCTGTTTGACATTCATCATTTTTGATACTCATCGCACCTCCCAGAACCAATTAATGTTGAGTACTGAAGTACCATTGCATTGTTTGAAATGGAGGGGACAGGAAGGTCCACAAAGTGTGTTCAAAAAAGTGAAGGCGGCGGCTGGGATGGCTTTGTGACTGAAACTTTGCTGAGGGTTTTTTTTTTGCCTGGGTTGTTCATGCGATCCACATAAATAACAGGTGGAGCTTCACAGTTACATTATTGCCACTGCCGATTTGATCACTTCGGCCTCACCTGGTGAACATCCTCGAGGGCCGAAGAGTAAATGAGCTGGGATGCCAAATCTGCTGATTTCTAAGCATTAAAGGTAGTCCTTGACTTCCGACCGCAACTGAGCTCAACGTTTGCATTGCTAAGCAAGATGGTTATTGTGAGTTTTGCCCCATTTTACGACAATTCTCAACCACAGTTGGTAAGCGAATCGCTGCAGTGAAGTCGCTAACCCGGTTGTTAAGTGAATCTGGCTTCCTCCATTAACTTTGCTTGTCAGAAGGAGGACCACGTGACCCTGGGATGGTGTGACCGTCATAAATAGGAGCCAGTTGCCAAGTGTCTGGATTTTGATCACGTGACCGTGGGGATGCCGGAATGGTTTTAAGTGTGAAAAACGGTCATAAGTCACTTTGTTTGATGCTGTGGTAACTTTGAACAGTCGTAAATGGACCGTTGTAAGTTGAGGACTACCTGTGCTGCAAAACAGGGTTGTAAAAGCTGGAGCGGTCGTTCGATGATCTGCTTTATGGCCATCGCAACTTATGACCAAAACTGTTGGCTCTATTATGGTCGCGAGTCGAGGTGTCAACGCTGCTGACATCGGATGTTCTTGCTTTGACAACATATGAAGATACAGCCATTTTCCTTCTTATGTTTTACTCTTAGAATTAAGAGTTAGAATTTCCACATATGGTGGACATGTAAGAAGGTTAAGGCTTTTTGGATAAAAGTCTGGTGGAATATGCAGAAGATTTTTAAACAGAGGATAAAGTTTTGTCCGCAACTTTTTTTGTTGGGAATAATTGCAGACGCTACAGTTGTGGACACCAAGCTGATGTTGAACTTAATTACGGCGGCAAGACTTTTGATAGGCCAATATTGGAAGAAAGAGGAACTGCCGACCATAGAAGAGTGGACTTTAAAGGTTTCCGACCTGGCAGAGATGGCGAAGATTTCGGCTTATTTGAAAGATCATTCGCAAGAACGCTATATTATGGAATGGAGAAAATGGATTGAGTTTATCCAGAACAAGTATAGGGTTAAGAAGTTTTATGTAGCATTCGAATAAGTCTTCTTTCGTTTTTTTTTTCTTTTTTTGTTATTCTAGTTTTTTATATATATTTAATATTGTTAAGGTGTGTCTTATCCTATATAAGCTAGAGAGTGATGGATTTTAGAACTTATAGTTGTTAGTATATGGTTGTTTATGGTTGCCTTTTTATATGTATATACCTTGTATTTAGCTCTGGGAAGTCGGGGGGGGGGTGGGGGAGGGTGGAGGGAGGGGGGGAGGGAGGGAGGTTGGGGGGAGGTAGGGGGGGAGCAGGGAGGGGGAAGGGGGGTTTCTTAAGGGAAAACTGTATTTTAAAACTTTTCAATAAAAAAAAAAGAATTAAGAGTTAGAATTAGATGATACTGGGAGGGGAGGAGGAGGAATGTGCATGGGAGTTTAGCTAGACATAACAATACTGTAACTAGTGTGAGAACCAAGGTTATTGAAATAAGAGATGATAAGAAATGGCGGGTTGCAGAACTGGAGGGAAAGCCTGCGTTTCAAACTAATTGGAGAATGTGATTTGTGACTGTTAATTAGAGGAGGGAATTGTGCTTTGAGACTGTGTGTTCAGGGGAGGGGAATTCAGATTTGGGCTTCGACCATGTACGTGCCGATGCTATGTTCCTCGAATAAAGATTCTTTAAGGTAAACAATGCCTCGAAGTTCTTTGAAGAGTTTCATCTGTTGGAACCATGACATTAAGCCAAAATCTGAATTCCCCTCCCCGGAGCACATAGCATCAAAGCACAATTCCCTCCTCTAATGAACAGTCATAAATCACATTCTCCAATTACTTTGAGGACTACTTGTATTGACTTACAGTTCAGATTTTCAGCGAATACAGAAACTCAGGGCAACTGTTGTTTAACGTTTCAAATACATCATTTTGAAAAAAAATCTGTAATTCCTACACAAGCTCACTATAAAAAAAATGCCCTACGCATTTCTTTGACATGTTCTGTTTATGCATTGTTACTCGTTGTGTGGAATTCTGTACAAGACAGCTCTTTTCTGCGGCAGGAACTGAAAGAGGAAATAACCCGCATCCTGACAGCCAACAACCCACATGCTCCGCAGAATATTGTCAGATACAGTTTTAAAGTAAGTGTTTCTCCCTCCGCTGACCTCCATTTTGCAATGCGGACCATTGATTCTCTAAAGTAGGGCAGGGCCGAACCAATTAATGTAAAACGGGACTACATGATGGGCTTTTGTTTCTGGGGAAAATCTTTTAAAGGGGCACGCTTTGAAAATCACCACTATTTCTGGCCACTGACCATTCTTGCAGAAGGAAGGGGTATCCCTGAGGTTATTTGAACAGTTTTCTGTCCTTCCTGGATCTCCTGGGGAGAGAAAACGACAAAAGAAACAAAATTGCTGGCCCTACCTTATGAGGGTGGAATGGGTTAACTCACTGTTGCTGGGTCGCCATGACCTGCTCACCGCCACCGGTTTGCCACCCCTGGATCTCCTCCAGTGGGTTGCCCCTGCCCGCTCATCCTAGCCGACTTGCTGCAGCTGGATTGTCACTGCCAGCTTGCCAGCGCCAGCTTGCCCTGAGTGACTCGCCCAAAGTGATTTGGCCCGGGGTTGACTCGCCCTGGGCAGATAAGCAGGGATTAACTCTAGACAAACAATCAGGCAGAAACCAATACCCTAATCAAGGAATCAGCAAGAAAAAAAAATCCACACTCCCACCAATATTGATAGGGCAATAATAGAAAAAGAACAAACCTCACTCCTTTCTAGTGCTGATGATGTTACCCAGTTGGGTCATGAAACATCTGCAATATCACAGAGCATCAAAAACCGCACAGTCGTTCTCTTCCTCCTCCTCTTCCCTCCTTAGTTTATCTCTGACCCTTTCTCGTTAGCAATGGGGGAAGAGGCAGAGTCCGTGCGTGCGTGCGTACGTGTGTGTGTGTGTGTGTGTGTGTGTGTGTGTGTGTGTGTGTGTGTTTGTCCCTTGGTGAGCCAGTGGCAGTGAGCCAGCAGCAGCAGCCTGGCAGTGATGAGGTCTTCTAGACACATACACACACACACACACACACACACACACACACACACACACACCCCTTAAAACCCAAGTAATAGCATTGTTCTAGCATTCAATGAGAAACAGGACTCTTGTTTCCATTCATCTGCCTTTTGATACTTAATGTAGAATTTGCAAGAATTCTTTGGCTATCAAAGAAGGAGAACACCAAGAGAGTTGCTAGAACTCTAATAAAGCTTACAAAAGATTTATTAAGAAATTGCCCCTAAATACTTATAACTTCAGGAGATCACGGCCTCAATCAGTCAGTTGAGCCCTGACAAAGGGGAAAGTTCATTTTCTGAAATTTGATTCACAAGGAAGCTGGGGAAAAAAGCGCAAATCTTATACTCCTTTTCCTTACTTTCCCATTCTTTGGAATCCTCACTTTGCTTCTAGGATAACTAACAAAGGGAAATCAATATTTGTATTTACATTCGTTGGAGAGAAAGGGATTACAAGAGAGTAACCAAGCACACAGTGGAGAATTCACATTGAAAGAAATGTCTTGGCTTCTCTTCCCAGCGGCTTAGGATACAAAAGGAAGGCTTTGGGATCAAATTGATTAGGATCATGCCAGTTTCAGATAGCAGCACAAGCTAGTCCCGGGTGCTAATTAACTAATCAAGGTTGCAATGGTGAGCTAGCTTGCAGGGAAGAACAACATGCATGTAAAGAAAAGCAGTTTAAAAAGAGATAGCTTGGCCAAGCTATCTCTTCTTTCTACAAGGGTTGAATTTCGGGGGCGGGGGGGAGGGAGAAGAAAATACAAAAGATACTAGTTAAGCAACCAGGCACAGGACAACTCTACAACTGCTGTTTGGAGAGATCTGTCTGAAAGTCTCTTCCCGTGTCTGCTTAAGCCAAAGCAGCCGATGTTGGGAAGGTTAAACAAGAGCCGGAGTGCAACCGTTCTTCTCTTTTCCTTTCTCCAAAGGAAAGAGCCTACAAGCAAACCTCAGTGGTGGAGCAGATGGCGGTACACTTCTCTCTTTGTGGGAACCTGATCTTCAAAGATTCGGATGAGGGTCGCAGACAGGGCATAAGAGCCAGCTCGTCTGGTAGGTTTTGTCCTAAGCAAGTCAGGCTCAGCAATATTTATTCTGCATTTCAGAAAAGCCAGGCCTGTGTTCGTATGCCGTAGATCGGAGTGGCAAACGTTTGGAGGTGGGGGAGGAAAACAATGGGGATGAGCCATACAGATGGACCTTAATATATATACTTGGGGTCCTTGGTGCTCTCTGAGCTTGGTTATTTTCTTGCAGACATTTCATGACCCAACTAGATGACATCTTCAGTGCTAGAAGGGAGTGGGGTTTGTGGGAAGGAGGAGGAGACGACAACCTTGGTACTCTTTAAGCGTGGTTATTTTCTTGCAGACGTTTAATTAACCAACTAGATGACATCGTCAGTGCTAAAAGGGAGTGGAGTTTGTGGGAAGGAGGAGGAGGAGGAAACGACAACCTTGGTACTCTCTAAGCTTGGTTATTTTCTTGCAGACATTTCATTACCAAACTAAGTAACATCATCAGTGCTAGAAGGGAGTGGGGTTTGTGAGAAGGAGGAGGAGGAGGAGGAGGAGGAGACCTTGGTGCTCTCTAACCTTGGCTGTTTTTTCTGCAGACGTTTCATTACCCAGCTAGATAACATCATCAATGCTATACAGTATCTCCTTTCTTGGGCTGTGGGAGGAGTTTTGATTATGAAAGTGATGTTGAGCTTTAGGCGTACAGGAGCAGTGGTGGCGCAGCGGTTAGAATGCAGTATTGCAGGCTAATTCTGCTGACTGCCAACAGTTCGATCCTGACCGGCTCAAGGTTGACTCAGCCTTCCGTCCCTCCGAGGTGGGTAAAATGAGGATCCAGATTGTTAGGGGCCATATGCCGATTCTGTAAAGTGCTCAGAGAGGGGCTGCAAAGCGCTATGAAGCGGTATATGAGTGCTATTGCTACACAGAAGAATCCGTTGCTTTCCCCCCTCAAGATGGAATCATAGGTTTTGGGTCATTACGGCAGAGGAGACACCAGCAGCCAGCGATGAAAGCCTTCTTTCATAGCCACAAATTTGGAACATTTTAACCTTGCTTTTGCTTTTTGGGGTGACCCTTTTATGTGCTGTCTAACTTCCAACCAACGTGATGGATTTACGATGCTGCGCATTGCACGAGCTGAGGAAATGGGTTAATTTAATAATCAGGCTAAGTGTGAAAACAGCCATTGTGTTCTTAAACTGACTTGGAAGGAGGGACCTCCGTGCTACTGTTTAGAAATATTTGTGTGTGTGTGTGTGTATTCTAAATGTTTATAATTTATATAGCTGCCCAACTCGCACAAGTGACTCTGAGTGGCTTGCAAGGGTTAAAATACAGAGGCCCTGCCCCATATGACCCTCATGTGTGTGATGTGTGTGTGTGTGTGTGTGTGTGTGTGTGTGTATTTATATGCTTTACAGATCATTCTCAATTTAGCTCAGAATTTCTGTTGCCCAGCGAGACAATTGTTAATTCAGTCTTGCCCCACTTTACGACCTTCCTCGCCACCGTGGTTAAGGGGAATCGCTGCCGTTGTTAAGTTGGTCAACGTGGCTGTTAAGTGAATCCGGCTTCCCCATTGGCCTTGCTTGTCAGAAGGTCGCAAAAGGGGATCACCTGACCTCGGGGACACCGCCATCGTCATAAATGTGAGTCAGTTCCTCTGAATTTTGATCCTGTGACCACGGGGATGCTGCAACCGCCGTAAGTGTGAAAGATGTCCATTTTTTTCAGTGCCGTCGTAACTTTGAACAGTCACTAAATGAACTGATGTAAGTCAAGGACGACCTTTGTATAGGTGCAGAGGTGACTCTTGAGTGGCGTACAAGGATTTAAACACAGGGAAACAGTTCTATATAACCCTGGCCTCCAAGGATAAACATAAACAGCTGAGCTTCGGATGGCCCCAGATCTTCGGTCCTTTCGCCGCGGCCTCAAAACACTTCTTTCCCATCAGGCTGACCTGGACTGACAGGGATTTTAATTATGTTTTTAATTTTTAACTTATTTTAATTTTAATTTATTCTACAGGGGCCATTAATTTAATTTTCTTTTAACTTCTGTATTATTGTATTTTATTGTTGTTAGCCGCCCTGAGTCCTTCGGGAGATAGGGCGGCATATAAGTCCCAATAATAAATAATAAATAAATAAATAAATAAATAAATAGATAAATAAATAAATAAAATAACACCACTTAGCAAAAAAAACACAACACCACATCAATAACAACCAAGTGTGTCTCCCCACCTGCCCCAAGCGCCCAGGGAAACAGCCAACCTTGAATGCCTTCGGTCTCCAGAGCACTGTTTCTTAACCTTAGCCTGGCTGGGGAATTCTGGGAGTTGAAGTCCACCCCTCTTCAAGCTGCCAAGGTTGAGAAACAATGCTCCGGGCAGACGCTGTTCCACAGAGCAGTCACTACCAGGGAGAAACAGGAAATGTCTTTGACACAAAGGAATTGGTATAAGGCCGGCCGAATGGAAAAGTCAAGAGGACAAAGTGCTTTTCCGGCACACGTTCGGATTCCTCCAGGTCACAATGCGTACCGTAGAGTCTCAGGATGCGACGACTCACGCTCAGGTCTAAGAAATCGAGGAACACTGCCAAAGGCGCGGATGGGAAAAGGGAGACTTTTCCAGAAGAGATGATTTAGCAGGAAAGCTGGCGCCAGCCAGAAGGCAAGAATGAAAAACAGCCAGTGACTAAGAGAATCTGTGAGAAAGGAGCAGAATAACAGAGCTGGAAGGGACCTCGGTGGTCTTCTAGTCCAACCCCCTGCTCAGGCAGGAAACCTTACAACCTTTCAGGCAAATGGTTGCCCAATCTCTTTTTGAAAGCCTCCGGTGATGAAGCACGCAGAACTGTTCCACCGATTAATTGTTTTCACTGTCTGGGAATTTTTCTTTTGCTCTAGGTTGTTTCTCTCTTTGGCTAGTTTCCACCCGTTGCTTCTTATCTGGCCCTCAGGTGCTTTGGAGAATAGGTCGACCCCCTCCTCTCTGTGTTGTTGTTAGCTGTGAAGTTGTATCTGACCCATCGCGACCCCATGGACAACGTTTCTCCAGGCCTTCCTGTCCTCTACCATCTTCTGGAGTCCATTTAAGCTCACGCCTACCGCTTCAGGGACTCCATCCAGCCACCTCATTCTCTGTCGTCCCCTTCTTCTCTTGCCCTCAACCTTTCCCAGCATTAGGCTCTTCTCCAGTGAGTCCTTCCTTCTCATTAGGTGGCCAAAGTATTTGAGTTTCAACTTCAGGATCTGGCCTTCTAAAGAGCAGTCAGGGTTGATCTCCTCTAGGACTGACTGGTATGATCGCCTTGCAGTCCAAGGGACTCGCAGGAGTCTTCTCCAGCACCATAGTTCAAAGGCCTCAATTCTTTGGGGCTCTCTGTGGCAGCCCCTCAAATATTGGAACACTGCTATCCTGTCCCCCCATGTCCTTCTTTTGGTTAAACTAGACGTGCCCAATTCCTGCAACTATTCTCGATATGTTTTAACCTCCAGCCCCCTAATCATCTTTGTTGCTGTTCTCTGCACGCTTTACAAAGTCCCAACATCTTTTTTACATCGTGGCAACCAAAACTGGATGTAATATTTCACCTGGGGTCTTACCAAGGCAGTATAAAGCAGTATTAACACTTGACGTGAACGTTGAGAATATTTTGAGTGAGGGGAAATCATCCTTTTCAAAACACCCGCAAAGGGGAAGGGGAAAGGTGAGGGCTACTCGGGCCAAGGGATGAAAGAAACAAGAGAAGATACTTGTGGAGCACTTGTTCGATTGGTCTATTCCGCAAAAGATGTAGGAGAACATCCTTCGGTCTCTATTGGACTTATCAGAAGAGTAAGAAGTGCCAATTTCTGTGGCTGAAAGAACATCTTCAAAAAGGAAGTCTTAGGTGCTGAGACAGAGATCTGAAGGTTCTTGTTCTGACTGGCAACTAAGCACTGGAAGCAGACAGGAGCTGTTTCAGAATCCTTCAAACTGAACTTCTAACAAGCAAATATGTACGTCGGAAGACATTATTTGTAGCTCGGAGCTGAAATGTGGGGGTCCTTAATGCCCTTTGAGCTAGGTGGTTTTCTTTGCAAATGTTTCATGACCAAACTAGCTAACAACAACAACAACAACAACAATAATAATAAAGATGGAAGGGACCTTGGAGGTCATCTAGTCCAACCCCCTGCTCAGGCAGGAAACCCTATACCATTTCAGACAAATGGCTGTCCAGTCTCTTCTTAAAAACTTCCAGTGTTGGAGCATTCACCACTTCTGGAGGCAGGTTGTTCCACTGGTTAGTTGTTCTAACTGTCAGGAAGTTTCTCCTTAGTTCTAGGTTGCTTCTCTCCTTGACTAGTTTCCATCCGTTGCTTCTTGTCCTGCCTTCAGGTGCTTTGGAAAATAGCTTGACTCCCTCTTCTTTGTGGCAGCCCCTGAGATACTGGAACGCTGCTATTATGTCCCCCCTCGTCCTTCTCTTCATTAAACTAGACATACGGTACCCAATTCCAGCAACCGTTCCTTCTATGTTTTAGCCTCCAGTCCCCTGATCATCTTTGTTGCTCTTCTCTGCGCTCTTTCCAGAGTCTCAACATCTTTTTTACATGGTGGTGACCAAAACGGGACGCAGGACTCCAAGGGTGGCCTTCCCAAGGCATTCTAAAGCGGTATTAACCTTTCACGTGATCTTGACCTTCATCGGTGCTAGAACAGAGTGGGGTTTGCAGGGAAGGGAAGGACGAGGAGGAGGAGGAGGAGGAAGAGGAGGAGGACTCTGAACTTGGCTGCTTTATTGTATCATGTTTCCCCGAAAATAAGGCCCACCCAGAAAATAACTCCTAGGATGACTTTTTAGAGTGAGCCTAATATAAGCCCTACCCCCCCAAAATAAGCCTAGTTAAGAGCCCGTCCACTCCCTCCCACTGTCTGGTTGCTCGATGCCGCAATGGGGTAGGAGGCCACGCAGCACGCTGGTGCCATCGCCATAAAGTGAGGCAAGGCAGGTGGTGTGTGTGTGTGGAGCTGCCCCACGTGACCCACACCCGGGCACCTTAGGGCCCCTGCAGCCAGGTCACTCCTTGCTCAGCGACCTTCCCCCGCCCGTTCTAGGACTAGGCTGCCCGACCGCCTCTTCCTTTTCACTCCCCTCCCAAGCCAGACTGCCATGGGTGGGGGAGGCTTGGTCCCCTTCCCCGGTCCCCCTCCGCCTTTCGGAGCCGGGGGGGGGAGTGATGGTGAAAGGCCTCTGCCGCCCCTGCACAGCAGCCACGTCTGCCACTGGAGGGGCTTTCTTCGGTTCCCTTCGCGGCTCTGCCCACCCAGTCATGGGAGAGTTATACCAGGGCTGGCGGCTGGAGTCACGGCTGGCGGGGTCTTTGGAGCGCCCCTTTTGCACCAAAAAGAAATATAAAACCCGGTCTTGTTTTGGGGGAAACACAGTAGTTGTTTCGTTACCCAACTAGGTAACATCATCAGTGCTAGAAGCAAACAACAACCTATTCAAAGAACCCCGAAGAACAATCACACCCACACTGCCAAGGCAAGTCACTACTAGTATATAAACAGAGCAAACTCCACTTCCTTCTAGCTCTGAGTGGGTTATTGGCATGGGTCCGGATTACCTACGGGAGCACCTGCTGCCGGCATCAACTTCCCTCCGCCCAGTGCGCTTCCACAGAGAGGGCCTCCTCAGGGTGCCACCGGTCAGAGAATGTCGACTGGTGACCCCCAGGGGGAGGGCCTTCTCTGTGGGCGCGCCAGACCTGTGGAACCGCTTACCGGTTGAGCTCCGGATGGCTCCCGACCTTCGCTCCTTCCGACGTGATCTAAAAACTTATTTATTTGAACAAGCCGGCCTGGTCTGATGGGTTTGGGGGTTTTACATTGATTTTAACTAATTTATTGCATCGGGCACAACTATTTAATTTTTTTTAACTTTTGTATCTTGTATTTTTGATATTTGTTGCCCTGTACACCGCCCTGAGTCCTTCGGGAGAAGGGTTGTTGCCCTGTACACCGCCCTGAGTCCTTCGGGAGAAGGGTGGTATATAAATCAAATAAATATAAATATAAATATAAATATATAAATACTTAGTTGGGTCACGAAACGTTTGCAAGAGAACTACCACAATCATCTTCTCCCCTCGTCCTCCTCCTCCTCCTCCTCCTCCTCCTCCTCCTCCTTCTTCTTCTTCTTCCTCCTCCTCTTCCTCCTCCTCCTCCTCCTCCTCCTCTTCCTCCTCCTCCTCCTCCTCCTCTTCTCTGTAATTCCCAATCTTTTCTAGCACCGATGTTCCCTAGTTGAGGAACGAAACATCCGCAAGAAAACCACTACATTCAGAAAGCACCAAGGATCTCACAAGCAAATACGTCAACGCAAGCCCTTAGTCCTATCAGAGGAGTGGAAAATAGCCCCCTATAGCACGGCTTTTGTAAAAAAAAAATCCTGAGTAAATTGAGGAAAAGGATTACTATATGTCAGGGGGGAAAAAAATCTGAGACATAATGAAAGATCAACCTTGCTGAAGGAGAAACAACCTGGCTTCTCAAAGACGATATTTCAAAGGCCTTTGAGGGCACCAGCAATCAGGTGGATCGGATGATCTTTCATACTTTTTTTTGGTTGGGTATTTAGGAAAGGCTTTTGGTAAACCGTCTCGTCAATAACTCTCGAGTCAAGGCTAGCCTTCGTAAGTAGAGGGCAGGCCAGCTTATGGACAAATGATTTATGTTCGGGATTTATCTTGCAGATAAGTTATCAGGAAGCAAGGATGATAATTGCACCCGGATAGAAAAAAAAGGACGCTTGAGGCCCTAGAAAAATGTACAGATAGTCCTCCGTTTACAGCCACAACTGAGCCCGAAATTTCTGCCGTTAAGTGAGACATTCGTTAAGTGAGTTTAGCCCCATTTTACGACCTACCTTGCCACAGTTGTGGCAAGGGAATCCCTGCAGCCGTCAAGTGGGTAACCTGGTCGTTAAGTGAGTCTGACTTCCATATTGACCTTGCTGGTCAGAAGGTCGCGAAAGGCGGATCACGTGACCCTGGGACACCGTGACTTTCATAAACCTGAGCCAGTGGCCAAGCGGCTGAATTTCGATCACGTGACGATGGGGCTGTTGCAACGGTCGCAAGGGTGATACCTGGTCATCAGTCACTTTTTCCGGTCATGTAACTTTGAATGGTCACTAAATGAATCGTGGTAAGCCGAGGGCTTCCTGTAGAAAAGGGTTGTAAAGATGATCAGGGGTCTGGAGGCTAAAAGGTAGGAGCTAGCCTTTGTTTAGCCCAGGGGTCGGCAACCTTAAACACTCAAAGAGCCACTTGGACCCGTTTCCGAGAGGGGGGAAAAAAACCACTGGGAGCCGCAAAACTCTCTCGCGTGTGCACACACACGAGGGGGGAAGCTTGATGGAAGAGTTTAATTAAAAAGAAATAGAGGCTGTTGTGCATGAGTTCTCTCTCTCTCCCTCTCTCTCTCCCTCTCCCTCCTTCCCTCTCTTTTTCTCCCTCCCTCTCTCTCCCCCCGCCTCTCTCCCTCTCTCCTATCTTCTGCTCACCTGGCAAGCTGGCTTCACGCTCTTCTCCGACAAGCTGACACACATTCTTACTGGGCTGGCTCTCTCTTGCCCTTGGTCTGCCAGTCCTCTTCCCCCACTACGTAAGTAAAAGTTTGTGTTTGAGAGTGTGTGTGTGTGTGTGTGTGTGTGTGTGTGAGAGAGAGAGAGAGAGAGAGAGAGAGAGCGAGAGAGAGAGAGAGAGAGAGAGAGAGAGCTGCTGCTTTCTGCTGCTTCCTACTTCCTGCTGAGACACAGCAAAGGCAGGAGCCCCGCACCATAAGCTTGTCAGCCTGTTGGAAAACAGCATGAGGCCATTCTCTTTTTACACACACACACACACACACACACACACACGAGAGAGAGAGAGAGAGAGAGAGAGAGAGAGAGAGAGAGAGAGAGAGAGAGCACTGCTGCTTTCTGCTGCTTCCTGCTTCCTGCTGAGATGCAGCAAAGGCAGGAGCCCCACCCAATAAGCTTGTCAGCTTGTCGGAGAACAGCGTGAGGCTACTCTCTTTTTACACACACACACACACACACACACACACACACACACACACAGAGAGAGAGAGAGAGAGAGAGAGAGAGAGAGAGAGAGAGAGAGAAGGGAAGTGCAAGAGCCTCTCTCTGTCTCTGTCTCTCTCTCTCTGCAAATGGTGGAGGACAGGGAGCCGCAGGAGAAGGCTGAAAGAGCCGCATGCGGCTCCAGAGCCGTGGGTTGCCAACCCATGGTTTAGCCTAACAAAGAACAGGTTCAGGGAAGACAAGAAAGACATCTTGCAATCCTTAAAGGAGAGTCACAGGAAAGGGGGGGTGTCAATATATTCCCCAATGCAGGACAAGAAGCAGTGGGTTGAAGCTCCTGAGTGGGAGGTCTAACGTGGAAATAGGAGCAATTTACAGATCATGAGAATGATGAACCTCCCTCCAAAAACGTTACCCTACATATCAGAAAAATAAACATGGATTACAGATTTCTCTAGCTAAGTCTCTTTTCCCTAGAAAGAGTACAGAGAAGAGCAACAAGTATGATTAATAATAATAATAATAATAATTTTATTTGTATACCGCCCTTCTCCTGAAGGACTCAGGGCGGTGAACAGGGCAAACATATAAAAGTACAAAGATACAAAAGTTAAAAAAGAATTAAATGAACTGCCCAAGCTAAAACAATAGGTAAATATATTTACAACAACAATAAAATCCCAACCCATCCCCCATCAGGCCAGGCCGGCTTGTTTGAACAAATAAGTCTTCAGATCACGCCGGAAGGAGCGAAGGTCAGGCGCCATCCGGAGCTCAACCGGCAACCGATTCCATAAATCCGGGGCGCCCACAGAGAAGGCCCTCCCCCTGGGGGCCACCAGATGACATTCTCTGACCGGTGGTCTGCCAGATTAGGGGGCTGGAGGCTAGAACATATGAAGAACGGCTGCAGGAATTGAGTATGTCTAGTTTAATGAGAAGAAGGACTTGGGAGGGGTGACATGATAGCCGGCTTCCCATATTTGAGGGGCTGCCACAAAGAAAAGGGGGTCAGCCTATTCTCCAAAGCACCTGAAGGCAGGACAAGAAGCAACAGATGAAAGTAACCAAGGAGAGAAGCAACCTGGAACTAAGGAGAAATTTACTGATGGTGAGAAAAATTAACCAGTGGAGCGAATTGCCTCCACAGGCTGTGGTGCTCCATCACTGGAGGCTTTTAAGAAGAGATTGAACAACAATTTGTCTGGGATGATGTGAGGACTTCTGCCTTGGGCAGGGGATTGAACTAGAACAGGGCTTTTCAACCAGAGGTACAGGTACCACCTGTGGTACATTGGCACTTAGCAGGAGGTACGCTACCATCCTAGAAAAGTGGTAGAGGGGGAGGGGAATGTGGCAGCACTGCACAAGCCTGAGCGAGAGACGGCTGGAGCTGCAGGACTGTCAGGGCTCAGCGGAAGTGCCAGGATCAGCGCCAGTCTCCAGCTCGGCGCTGATCCCGGTGCTTCTGAGCCCAGAAGAAGCGCCGATCAGCTGGAATGTTGCAGCATCTCCAGGGTCTTGTGATTTACATTCAGAGGCTTGGCAACTGATTCATATTTATGACGGTCACAGTATCCCAGGGTCATGTGAAGTGACCAAAACCTGCTGCAACCACCCAGCAGAGGGGGAGAAATAAAAACCAAACACTCCCCCACCCCACCCCTGCTGCCAATCCTCAACAGAAATGCTCACAACCATGAAAACCTCGGACAGGCGGAAGAGCGCCCCCGGGTGGGCAGGCAGGTGTCTTGCTCGGCTGTGGCTTGGGGGGCATTTTTTCCAGTGCCATTGTAACTTCGAACAGTCACTAAGCAAACTGTTGTAAGTCGAGGACTACCTGTACTTCATCACTTTTTTCCTTTTTTTTTTTTGGTCATCCAGTTTTTGACCCCTTGCTAGGCGACTGGTGGTACTCGGATGCTGCCATATCCTAAAAGTGGTACAATGGGTGAAAAGGTTGAAAAGCCCTGGACTAGAAGACCTCCAAAGACTCTTTCTAGGGTTCTTTGATTCTAGGATTCTATAATTAAGGACCTTAACAGCCCAGGCAGGAATCTTATTTGGAAGGTTTATTTATTCATAAAGGATTTGGAATAAGTGGGATCCTGGCTTGTTTGTTTATCTTGATGATACCAATTAAAGAGCTTAGAATCTGGTTGAATAAGCAAAGATAAAGCAATGTGCTAGGGAAACATAATGCTGACTTTACATATATGCTGCTCAGTCTGGCAAAGGCTGAATAAGAATGGGATTTTGAGACTGTGATGGATTCTTGTTGAAAAGTTCAACTTTGCAGATGTGATGCATGCATGCACACACACACATACCTCAAGCAGAATTTTGATTGCACTGTCCGAATTGCCATTCTGATATTCCCCCCCCCCAAACCTTGCGGACATTCCTAGCTTCATCACGGGGTTGCAGGGAAAAAGGCTAACTGTCAGCTGCCACCCGATCCTTACTTGTGCTTCGCTGCTATGTGGTGACAGAGTGCCATGAACTGTGGAGACGGGGAATGAAGTGGGCAATGCTTGGGGAAATGAATGTAATGGCTGTATCTCCTTGAGATGCTGCCTCAAGGTCACCCAGATGGAAGAAAAAGGGGGCCATGTACCAAACTTCACTTGGACTGACCCTTATGAAAACATCTTGCAAGGACTTGATTGGCGAAATGAGAAAGTTAAGTGAGGGAAAAGTAGGAATATTATTATTATTATTATTAGTTATATTTATATACCGCCCTATTCCCTGAGGACTCAGGGCGGTTTACAGGGAATTAAAAATCCAAAATACAAAAATTAAGAACCAAATTAAAAAATATTAAATTAACCCTGTAGTCAGTTAAATAGAATAGAATAGAATAGAATAGAATAGAATAGAATAGAATAGAATAGAATAGAATAGAATAGAATAGAATAGAATAGAATAGAATAGATGGAATGGTTGTAGAGTGGAGTGGAATGGAGTAGAGTAGAGTAGAGCAGAATAGTGTTCTGTACCAGCCTGCTACCGGCCCTGCAGAAAAGGCAGGGACAACCCCTTTTACAAGAAGGCAAGAGGCTGGAATTAAGCCTGCCAAATTTATTGATACAAAAACAAACAAGACACGAACCAAGAAACAGGAGCTTTTCAAGCGGTTGCCTTCAGCAAACCAGCCCTCCCAAACATTCCCCTTTTATACAGTTTAGGGCGTGGCTTCTCTCTGCCTCCTTCCGAGGTGCCCCATTGCCTTCCTCTGTTTACTCCTGATTGACTGCCTCCTGCGTCGGGCGTCCTTGAACAGGGCCAGCTGTGGGTCATCTTCATCCACGCTGTCAGGCTCACACAGCTGGGTCTCCGTCGTGACCAGGTGGGAGGGGCCTGGCTGAGAGCTCTCATCAGCAAGCTCTCCAACCCCCTCAGCAAGCTCTTCAACACCCCCCTCCTCCTCCTCTGAATCGTCCGACCCAACTGCCGAACCCACAGGCTGACCCTGAATCACAACAAATAATAGAATAGAATAGAATAGAATAGAATAGAATAGAATAGAATAGAATAGAATAGAATAGAATAGAATAGAATAGAATAGAATAGAAAATATGGAGTGGAGTGGAGTGGAGTGGAGTGGAGTGGAGTGGAGTAGAGTAGAGTAGAGTAGAGTAGAGTAGAGTAGAGTAGAGTAGAGTAGAATAGAATAGAATAACAGAGTTGGAAGGGACCTTGGAGGTCTTCTAGTCCAACCCCCTGCTCAGGCAGGAAACCCTATTCCATTTCAGACAAATGGCAGTCCGATCTCTTCTTAAAAACTTCCAATGTTGGATTTTGGCATGCGATTCTCAGTTCTGGCTTTGCAATGCTGCTGCAATACACATGATTGTATTGAGCAGGGGGTTTGACTAGAAGACCTTCATGATCCCTTCCAACTCTGTTATTGTATCGTATTGTATGATCTCTAATAAACTATACCTTTCTCAACAAATGTAGCCAAGGATTGTTTCTATTTAGAGGTTTAAGTAGTGGCAGGTCCCACACTAACTTCACAACAGAACTGCAAAATAAAAGGGGAAATATGGTGGGTTATAGTGTTAAATAGCGGGTTCTTTGGCGCAGAAATGAAGATGCGAAGCTGAGTACAAGGTAACTCATTGTTTATTTCGTGCTGGAACTGTACTGAGGGAAAAGGCTGCAACTAGCCGCAATATATAGTCTAGCCCCTAGGCGGCAGCCAATAGGTTTGAATCAACCATTGCCACCTGGAGATAGCCAATTGGGGCACAGGAGACTTGTAGTCTGGGTTGCTGGAGAAGTTAGCTGCTCCAGCAACCCACCTGGTATTCCTGAAGAGCGCAGTACATAACATATAGAATGCCCTTGGGGGAATGTATGTTTCAACCATCTTTGTAAGTTGTATGCAATTCACCTTTGTCATATCCCCTCGGAAAGGATACTGGGGAACTGGAAAAGCTGCTGAAAAGAAAGCTCCGGAAAGTTTACCACATTTATTTATTAATAAAATGCATTGGCCACCCAGCCTGTCTCAAAAAGACCCAATAGATAGATCTCCTCTGCTTTTTAAAAAGTGAGCCAAGGGGGAAAAATGATTGATGTACAGCTAATTATACGTGGAAGAGAGAAAATGGGGGTGGGGAGGTCTTCCTCACTTTTTAATTGATGGATCATCTGGTGAAAAGTTGTACAGATGGCCATAAATATGCACGATTAAAAGAGAATTGGATTAATTTATGGACAACAATTCGTTCTGATGGCTACACGTTCCTCTCAAACCCAATTTCTGGGAAACTAAGTAGAAGATGTCACTGTTCACATGTCCTGGTTTTAGGTTTTCTGGTAGCATCGAGTTCCCTGTTGTGGGAATGAGTCTATTCTGGTTTGTTTGGAGCTTGGATCTGATCCACTGAGACTTTGCTTCATAGAATCATAGAGTTGGAAGGGCCAGTTCAGAGGTCTTCTGGTCCAGCCTTCTGCTCAAGGCAGGAGACCTTTTATCATCCCAGCCAAATGGTTGTCCAGTCTATTTTTGAAAACCTCCAGCTATGGAACTCCCACAAATCTGGGAGGCAAGCTGTTCCTTTGATTAATTTCTCTCAGCATCAATGAAGGAGAATACGCGTAGTATTAATGAAGGAGAATATTTGTAGCTCAGGGTTGAAATGAGGGGCCCTTGGTGCTCTCTAAAAAATTTGGTGGTTTTTCTTGCAGTGATGATGTTACCTGGTTTGGGTAATGAAATGTCTGTATGTAAATAATCAAGGTCAGAGAGCATCAAGGACCCGGCAGTCCTCCTCCTCCTCCTCCTCCTCCTCCTCCTCCTCCTCCTCCTCCTCCTCCAACTCACGTCTAGCACTGATGAGGTGACTTAGCTGGGTAATGAAATGTCTGCAAGAAAACAACCCAGTTCAGAGAACACCAATGCCTATACAGTTTTCCTCCTCCTCCTCCTCCTCCTCCTCCTCCTCCTCCTCCTCCTCCTCCTCCTCCTCCTCCTCCTCTTCCTCCTCCTCCTCCTCCCACTCACGTCTAGCGCTGATGAGGTGACTTAGCTGAGTAATGAAATGTCTGCAAGAAAACAACCCAGTTCAGAGAGTACCAATGCCTACACAGTTTTTTTCCTCCTCCTCCTCCTCCTCCTCCTCCTCCTCCTCCTCCTCCTCCTCCTCCTCCTCCCACTCACCTCTAGCACTGATGAGGTTACCTAGCTGGGTAATGAAACGTCTGCCAGTAAATAACCAAGCGCAGAAAGGACCAAAGACCGTTCATTCCTCTCAGTGTCAGAAAAGGTCTCCTAGGTTGGATTTCTCCTTCACAAGCTTTCACCCATTACTTCTTGTCCTGTCCTCAGGTGTCCTACCTAGAGAATAAGTCAAGCCCCTCTTCTCTGGGGCAACCCTTCACATACTGGAAGACAGCTATCATATCTGCTCTGCTCCACCTAGACCAGGGGTAGGCAACCTCGGCTCTTTTATGACTCATGGACTTCAACTCCCAGAATTCCTGAGCCAGCATGGCTCAGCTTGGAAACCTCTCTCTTTCCCCTCAGCATGGCTGGCTCAGGAATTCTGGGAGTTGAAGTCCATGAGTCATAAAAAGAGCCGAGGTTGCCTACCCCTGACCTAGACCTTCCTGTGCCTCTCAGTAGGAGAGTGAGGGCATCAGAGATAACTTTGTGGGTCTCTCAGCCAAGCTGGTAGATAATTGGTAATGGAGGCCTTGCACTCTAATTGGGAGGAGGGTCCTCTTTTCCCCTCCCCCGGAGAAGGGAAGGGGTAGACTATTGGGAGTGGGGTTTTCCCTTTGATTTAGAGCAGTGTTTCTCAACTTTGACCACTTAAAGAAGTCTGGACTTCAACTCCCAGGGTTCTCTGGCTAGGCCCTGTTGGCTAGGGAATTTTGGGAGTTGAAGTCCACAAAACCTTCAAGTTGCCAAGGTAGAAAAATACTTAGAGCATCCACGTAGGGTGGAAAAAATCCAGGAGCTTCCTCTTCCAGTGGGAATTTATTAAGAATATGAGGACAAAGCAACGTTGTATTTTCTCCATGAACCTTCATTCCTCCTGAAATGGGAAAAGTCCGATGATTTCTATCAAGTGGGAATGAGAGAAAAACACTGGTCCGCAGTTTTTGGTATCTGGCCAACAATCTTGTTTCTCAGCTAAAGTCTTCCTGGCTAGAAAATTGAGTGTTTCCTGCTGATTTCCTAGCTGAAGCCCCAGCTGTAATAACTACAGGGAGTCCTCGACTTACGCCCGCAACAGAATCCAGAATTTCTGTCGCTAAGCATGACAGTTGTTAAGTGAATTTTGCCTCATTTTCTGACCTTGTTTGCCACAATTGTTAAGCAAATCACTGCAGTTATTAAGCTAGTAACACGGTCGTTAAGTGAAACCCAGCTTCCCCATTGACTTTGCTTGTCAGGAGGTGACAAAAGGGGATCACATGATCCCAGGATACTGCCACGGTCATAAATAAATACGAGCCAGTTACCAAGCTGTCTGAATTTTGATCACGTGACCACAGGGATGCTGCAACGGTTGTCAGTGTGGAAAAAATGGACACAAGTTATTTTTTTCCAGTGCTGTTGTAACTTCGAATGGTTACTAAACGAATGGTGGTAAGTCGAGGACTACCTGCACAGCAGAGAAGCCATCACTATTTCTGATGAGATAGTATTCTGCATGGTGGCGCAGTGGTTAGAATGCAGTACTGCAGGCTATTTCTGCTGGTTGCCTGCAGTTAAGCAGTTTGATCTTGACCAGCTCAAAGTTGACTCAGCCTTCCATCCCTTCCAAGATCGGTAAAATGAGGACCCAGATTGTTGGAGGCCAGATGCTGACTGTAAACAGCTTAGAGAGAGGCTGCAAAGCACTGTGAAGTGGTATATAAGTCTAAGTGCTAATTTCTATTCTATTCTATTCTATTCTATTCTATTCTATTCTATTCTATTCTATTCTATTCTATTCTATTCTATTCTATTCTATTCTATTCTATTCTATTCTATTCTATTCTATTGCCATGGTGGCCCAGTGGTTAGACTATAGTATTGCAGGCTGACTCTGCCCACTGCCAGCAGTTTGATCCTGACCGGCTGAAGGTTGACTCAGCCTTCCATCCTTCTGAGAATGGTAAAATGAGGACCCAGATTGTTGGGGGCAATTGGCTGTAAACCACTTAGAGCTGTAAAGCACTGTGAAGTGGTATATAAGTCTAAGTGCTTATTCTATTCTATTCTATTCTATTCTATTCTATTCTATTCTATTCTATTCTATTCTATTCTATTCTATTCTATTCTATTCTATTCTATTCTATTCTATTCTATTCTATTCTATTCTATTCTATTGCCATGGTGGCCCAGTGGTTAGACTATAGTATTGCAGGCTGACTCTGCCCACTGCCAGCAGTTTGATCCTGACCGGCTCAAGGTTGACTCAGCCTTCCATCCTTCTGAGAATGGTAAAATGAGGACCCAGATTGTTGGGCGCCAGAAGCTGACTCTTTAAACTGCTTAGAGAGGGGCTGTAAAGCACTGTGAAGCAGTATATAAATCTATTGTTATTGCTGTTCTGCAGGGACTTCTAAAATACATTTGTTGTTTCCCCCCCCCCCTCCGTTTTGTTCTTAGTCGCAGGTCCTGTTTCGTCTCTGGTTGTGGACTTTGAAGCCCTGGATGCAGAACTCAAAGAAGCCGAAAGTGAAGGAGGCGAAGAAGAAGAAGAAGTCGAAGCAGTGATAGGGGAGAAACCAGAATTGCTAGTAAGGCTTCATAGCAATCTTCTAACTACAGGTGGCCCTCGATTTACGACTGCAACTGACCCCAAAAATTCTGTTGCTAAGCGAGGCATTTGTTAAGTGAATTTTTGCTCCATTTTACGACCTTTCCTACCCCAGTTGTTAAGTGAATCACTGCAGTGTTAAGTGAGTCAGCAGGTTGTTAAGTGAATCCGTCAGAAGGTCGCAAAAGGAGGATCACGTGATCCCTCGGGACATTATTCATTGCAAACTACTTTTCAATCTCTGGAAGGAAAAAAAAATATAAGGTCAATAATAGTCCAAGGAGATAAATCAGGCTTGCTGCTTGTTTTGAATGCCAGTGCTTTGAGTAACAGGTAGTCCTCGACTTAGGACCACAATAGAGAGCCTTGGTGTAGCAGTGGGCTAATGCCTCCTTAAGTAACACCAGCTGCCTGCAATTAGTGCAGGTTCGCGTCCCACCAGGCTCAAGGTTGACTCAGCCTTCCATCCTTCCGAGGTAGGTAAAATGAGGACCCAGATTGTTGGGGGCAATTAAGCTGACTTTGTAATAATGCCGCTTGGTGTGTGTGTGTGAAAGCCCTAATAAGCAGGCATATACATAGAATGAAGGCTATTGCTAAGCACATTGATTTGTGCTTTAAATTGTAAGCCGCCCTGAGTCTTCGGAGAAGGGCGGGATATAAATGGAATTAAAAAAAAATAGGGCCCAACATTTCCCTTGCTAAGTGAGACAATGGTTGAGGGAGTTATGCCCCATTTTACCACCCACCTTTCTTGCCACAGTTGTTGAACAGAATTGAATTACATACTGTATTTGGCCAAGTGTGATTATACACACAAGGAATTTGTCTCTAGAACAGAAGCTCTTAAGGGAATCACTGCAGTTGTTAAGTTAGTAACGCGGTTGTTAAGCGAATCTGGCTTCCCCATTGACTTTGCTTGTCAGAAGGTCACAAAAAGAGGATCACTTGACCCCGGGACACGGCAACCATCGTAAATATGAGTCAGCTGCCAAACATTTGAATGTTGATCACATGACCATGGGGATGCTACAATGGTTGTAAGTGTGAAAAACGGTCGTAAGTCACTTTTTCCAGTGCCGTTGTCACTTCAGCCACCAAATGAAATGTTGTTAGTCAAGGACTGCCTGTAGCGTATTTATGTTTTAGACTAGAGGATCCCTTGTCAATCCTGCAATGTGATGCTTCTTAGCCTTGGCAACTATAAGATGTGTGGACTTCAGTTCCCAGAATTCCCCCTCAACAGCATGCCAAAGTCAAGAAGCACCGCATAATGGATGGACGATTCAGCTTTCCAACTTTCCAGTCTCCTGTGTTTGCTTTTGTAACATGCTTATGACATTGTTTTTTATCTTGCTGAAATGACACTCTGATCTTAAGGAACTATATTTAACCTTCATGTGTCTAAAGCAGGGATGTCCAACCTTGGCAACTTGAAGACTTGTGGACTTCAACTCCCAGAATTACTCAGCCAGCATGACTCAGTGCTAGAAGAGAGTGGGGTTGACATGACTGGCCAAGGAGTTCTGGGAGTTGAAGTCCACAAGTCTTCAAGTTGCCATGGTAAGACATCCTTGGTCTAAACATTTAGTCACCCAATGTGATGGAGAACCACCTGGCAAATCATTTCTATGTTTCTTAACACTTGCCCTGGAGCTCTTGGGGACTGGAGGAGGTGAAGTGTTGTTAAATTAAATTATTATTAAATTAAATTTTATTATTAAATTAGCCACATTGTGAGGGGGATGGGTGCTTTAGATAGATAGATAGATAGATAGATAGATAGATAGATAGATAGATAGATAGATAGATAGAGGTAAAGGTTCCCCCGCACATGCGTGCTAGTTGTTTCCAACTCTAGGGGCCGGTGCTCCGTTTCAAAGTCGAAGAGCCAGCGCTTGTCCGAGGACGTCTCCGTGGTCATGTGGCCGGCATGACTAGACGCCAAAGGCGCACAGAACGCTGTTACCTTCCCACCGTCGTGGTCCCTATTTTTCTACTTGCATTTTTATGTGCTTTCGAACTGCTAGGTTGGCAGAAGCTGGGACGAGTAATAGGCGCTCACTCTGCTACGCGGCAATCGGGATTCGACCCGCCAAACTGCCGACCATCTGATCGACCGTTAGATAGATAGACAGACAGATAGATTGATAGATAGATAGATAGGATAGATATAAATGATAGGATGGATAGATAGATAGATAGATAGATAGATAGATAGATAGATAGATAGATGGATGGATGGATGGATGGATGGATGGATGGATGGATGGATGGATGGATGGATAAACAGGTTAGCCAACCCATCATTTTCCTAAGTCTCTCCCCTTTGAGGTTGTTGATGGATGTAGTATTTCCATCAGAATTAATTATCATTAAATCTTGGACTCTTGGGCAAACTGCCTTTCTGTAACACGGAATCCTGGCTAGTTTTCAGCTCCGCCTCCTTTTCTCCTGCTCCAACAGGAAATCCACATCGAAAGAGAGGAGGAAGTCCGTCAGCGAGGCCTGCAAGAACGGAAGCTCACCAACCAGTTTAATTTCAGCGAAAGAGCCTCGCAGACCTTCAATAACCCTGTGCGGGTAAGGATCCTGGCGCCCCTTTGCAATGCCGGGCAGTGCCCCTTTCCAGGAACCCTTGAAGCAGAGCACAGGTAGTCCTCGACTTACGACCGCAATTGAGCCCCGCAATTGTCCATTGCTGAAGCGAGGCAGTTGTTAAGTTGAGTTTTTCCCCATTTTACGACCTTTCTTACCACCGTCGTTAAGTGAATCACTGCAGTTGTTAAGGGAATCCGGCTTCCCCCTTGACTTTGCCGGTCAGAAGGTTACAAAAAGGGGGAATCGCGTGATCCCTGCAACTGTCATAAATGTGGACCAATTTTATGACCTTTCCTGCCACAGTTGTTGAATTGAATTGGATTGAATACTTTATTGGGACAAGTGTGATTAGACACACAAGGGATTTGTCTCTGGTGCAGAAGCTCTTATGTGAATTGCTGCAGTTGTTACGTTAGTGTAAGGTCCCAGTCCCTTACTTGAATGTGAGATACCATATCAATCTAATCAGATAACCCTAGCGGAGGCTTCTTTGTTGTTGTTGTTAGTTGTAAAGTTGTGTCTGACCCATCGCGACCCCATGGACAACGTTCCTCCAGGCCTTCCTGTCCTCTACCATCTTCCGTTTAGGCTCACGGCTACTGCTTCGGTGACTCCATCCAGCCACCTCATTCTCTGTCGTCCCCTTCTTCTCTTGCCCTCAACCTTTCCCAGCATTAGGCTCTTCTCCAGTGAGTCCTTCCTTCTCATTAGGTGGACAAAGGATTTGAGTTTCAGCTTCAGGATCTGGCCTTCTAAAGAGCAGTCAGGGTTGATCTCCTCTAGGACTGACCGGTTTGATCGCCTTGCAGTCCAGAGGACTCACAGTAATCCATAAAGGGGGGAGGCTTCTTAGACAGCTCTTTATTTGATCAAATAAGATGGCTGGGTGGCAGGCAATCTGGAACGCTGGCAGAGTTACATCCAAAAGTGCCACACCTTAGAAAGTCAGTAGCCTTACTTTATAAACTTTGTTAGCCAATGAAATTCAGACAACGGAGCCATTGCATCATAAGGAAGACATCAATCATTCCTGTACTCTCCCTTATTCCCTCCTTCAGTACATCCCATCCATGTCCATGTTTCCCACGGTTGTGTGAGATTTCCCTGGTGCAAACGCCGATTACGAAAAGCAAGAAAGCAGCAGTTAGACGAAACAATTTCCCTTTTCCCCAGAACCTTTCATTAGTCACTTGGTTGTTAAGTGAATCTTGCTTGCTCATTGACTGCCTGTCAGGAGGTCTCAAAAGAGGATCAAGTGACCCCGGGGATGCTGCAACCGTCATAAATAAGAGTCGGTTGCCAAGCGTCCAAATTTTGATCTCGTGTCCATGGGGAGGCTGCAACGGTCGCGTGAAAAACGGCCGTCAGTCACTCTTTTCCATGCCGTTACACCTGAATAGTCACTAAACAAACGGTTGTAATTCGAGGACTACCTTTATTGCCTTGCCCCAGTGGAAGTGGTCTGCTTTGGGCCTGATCAAAAGCAATGGGGCCTCAATTACTTGGATCCATCTTTTGCATGCTGGTGGAGGGCGGTGCCCCTTCCATGTGGGGCTCTCAACATCTGGGAAATTCACCAGATATTCGTCACTGTTGCAAACCTGGGAAATTGATCCAATTTGGAAATTTTAATGATCAGGAGTGACATGTAGCCACCTTCCAAAACTTTAAGGGCTATCACAGAGAGGAGAGGACTGAATGTATTCTCCAAAGCACCAGAAGTAAAGGTGCTTTTTTTCAGGAGGCAACTGGACTTTCTCATTTTTCTTTGAAGACGTTTCGCTTCTCATCCCAGAAGCTTCTTCAGCTCTGACCGGATGGTGGGGAATGGAAGGATTTATACTCCTTGCAGACAGCTGGTCGTTTGCCTTCTTTTGGAGAGCCATTGAGGCCACTTGGAGGCTTATCTGTGTCCTCAGGGTCACCTGAGTGTCACAAATGGGTGTGGAGACTTCTTGGCTGCAGGATGTTTCCTGCCCTGGGACCTTTTACCGTTGAAGATGGGCGCAGGCAGTTGGGGATAAGTCTGTGTTGTCTGCATCTCAAATTGAAGCGCAAATGGTTCCTGTAGTCTGCAATGTTTTCTGGAAATCCGTTCATGCTCCCGCACCATTCGAAGGGGTGTACCTCCCAAAGTGTAAACATAACTTGTATGGTGCTTGAATTCCGGGATGAAATTCTTGACAAGCTGTTTTCTTACAGGACAGGGCCTGCCAGATGGAGCCCCCGCCCAGAGCAACTTTCTCGGACACCGCCAATCAGGTAATTCCTCCTATCTTCCTGCTGGGTCTTCCAGGACACCCCTTGCATGCAATCCAGCTGCTGTTAACAGAGGGATAGAATGCAATCCTAGTTTGCATTAACAGACTCAAGATCGGGCAAAGTGTTAACATGACTTTACAAGGCCTTGGTAAGGCCACACTTGGAACACTGCATCCAGTTTTGGTCACCACGATGTTAAAAAAAAGATGTTGAGACTCTGGAAAGAGTGCAGAGAAGAGCAACAAGGATGATCAGGGGACTGGAGGCTAAAAGATATGAAAAGCAATTGCAGGAATTGGGTATGTCTAATCTAATGAAAAAGGTAAAGGTAAAGGTTCCCCCGCACATGCGTGCCAGTCGTTTCCAACTCTAGGGGGCGGTGCTCATCTCCGTTTCAAAGCCGAAGAGCCAGCGCTTGTCCAAGGACGTCTCCATGGTCATGTGGCCAGCATGACTAGACGCGGTGGCTCAGTGGGTTAGGACGCTAAGCTTGTCGATCAGAAGATCGACAGTTTGGCGGGTCGAATCCCGAGTGCCGCGTAGCAGAGTGAGCGTGTGTTACTCGTCCGAGCTTCTGCCAACCTAGCAGTTCGAAAGCACGTAAAAATGCAAGTAGAAAAATAGGGACCACTACGGTGGGAAGGTAACAGCGTTTTGTGTGCCTTTGGCGTCTAGTCATGCCGGCCACATGACCACGGAGACGTTCTTGGACAAACGCTGGCTCTTGGGCTTTGAAACGGAGATGAACACCGGCCCCTAGAGTTGGAAACGACTAGCACGCATGTGCGGGGGAACCTTTACCTTTACCCTTTTAATTAATGAAGGAGCGCCAAAGAATTGAGGCCTTTGAACTATGGTGCTGGAGAAGACTCCTGCGAGTCCCTTGGACTGCAAGGTGATCAAACCGGTCAGTCCTAGAGGAGATCAACCCTGACTGTTCTTTAGAAGGCCAGATCCTGAAGTTGTAACTCAAGTACTTTGTCCACCTAATGAGAAGAAAGGACTCACTGGATAAGAGCCTAATGTTGAGAAAGGTTGAGGGCAAGAGAAGAAGGGGACGACAGAGAATGAGGTGGCTGGATGGAGTCACTGAAGCAGGAGGCGTGAATTTAAATGGACTCCAGAAGATGGTAGAGGACAGGAAGGCCTGGAGGAACATTGTCCATGGGGTCGTGATGGGTCGGACACGACTTCACAACTAACAACAACAACAACAAATCTAATGAAGAGAAGGATCAGGGGTGACATGGTAGCTGTGTTCCAACATTTGAGAGGCTGCCACAGGTTCTCCAAAGCACCTGAAGGCAGGGCAAGAAGCAATGGATGGAAACCAATCAAGGAGAGAAGTAACCTAGAAGTAAGGAGAAACTTCCTAACAGTGAGAACAATTAACCAGTGGAACGGCTTCCCTTCAGAAGTTGTATGTGTTCCATCACTGGAGGCTTTTAAGAAGGCACTGGATAGCCATTTGTCTGGAATGGTATATAGGATTTCCTGCCTGAGCAGGGGGTTGGACTAGAAGACCTCCAAGTTCCCTTCCAACTGTTATTCTGTTAATCAGTGCAAAGGCTTGCCTCCAGATGTTGTGGGGTGCTCTATCACTGGAGGCTTTCAAGAAGAGATTAGGCAACCATTTGTCGGAAAATGGCATAGGGTCTCCTGCATTTGTTCCAAGCAACCGAAGACAATCCCTTAATTTGTGGGGAACTCGCCATTTGCATGCCTTAGCAACCTGTTAAATTTGTCTGAATGATCTTGAAAAACAACACATGTGCATGCTTTTGCAATGTGACACCCGTGGGGATGAAGTTCTACTTTATGTTATTTTTTCCTCTTTTTGTTCCTGGCAGGATCTCAGCTCATCCTCACTGTCCTTAGTTATAGGCCCTTTGGGAATTTCCTTATGCAACAAAAAAGGCTCTGAAGCTTTGCCGCCAGCTCCTACTTTTCTATCTTCTTTCCTTTTTCCTTCCCTCCTTCCTAAACTCACTTTCCTGTTTGCTGCAGCTCTTTCTTGCTTGGGCATCTCAGCCTGGACTTCTTCCTATCCTTCCTCCTGTTTCAGCATGATTCCTGTCAGGACACAAATCTTGCAGGTATAATCGTAACTGGCACTGCTCTAATTTTTGTAGGCTTCTGTTTTCCTGGCTTGCTTCACACTTTTTCTTGGAGGTTGCATGGGGGACTAAATTAGTGTTTTTCAAACTTGGCAACTGTAAGAGGTGTGGGCTTCAACTCCCAGAATTTTTTTGTCTTGAGATGTCCAGAACCGGATTGCAGGATTGTAAGCGTGACCTCACTAGTGCGGCATAAAGTGGCGTTATATATAATATAATATCCTTTAAAAGGTAAAGGTTCCCCCGCACATGCGTGCTAGTCGTTTCCAACTCTAGGGGCTCAAAGCCGAAGAGCCAGCGTTGGTCCGAGGACGTCTCCGTGGTCATGTGGCCGGCATGACTAGACGCCAAAGGCGCACGGAACGCTGTTACCTTTCCCACCGTAGTGGTCCCTATTTTTCTACTTGCATTTTTACGTGCTTTCGAACTGCTAGGTTGGCAGAAGCTGGGACGAGTAACAGGCGCTCACTCTGTTACTCTGTTTGGCACTCGGGATTCGACCCGCCAAACTGCCGACCTTCTGATCGACAAGCTCAGCGTCCTAACCCACTGAGCCACCGCGTCCCTATAATATCCTTTAGTCTCGAATTTTCTGCATGCAGGGAGTGTGGGTTCCCTGGCAATACATTCCGTTGCATCCCCTTTCTCGTGGTCTGCATTTCTTGTAAAACTGATTTTTTTTCAGAACTTGGAGACTTGTTTCCACCGCAGGCATCTCCAACCTTGTCAACTTTAAGACCTGTGGACTTCAATTCCCATAATTTGCCAGCCAGCAATGCTGGCTGGGGAATTCTGGGAGTTGAAGTCCACAAGTTTTATGAGTTCAAGGCCTGCCTTAGCTGCGAAAGCCAGCTGGGTAACTTTGGCTCAGTCACTCTCTGAAGCCAACCTACCTCACAAGGTTGTTGCTTTTGACAACGGTCTTCCTAACTCAGCGGCTCAACTTTGATTGTACTTTAAAAACTACCGGTATGCATTTTAGGCATCAACTTAACCCGGGGTGTCTGACCTTGGTAATTTGAAGATTGTGGACTTCCCCAGCAAGGCTGGCTGGAGAATTCTGGGAGTTGAAGTCCAGAGATCATAAAAGGGCCAAGATTGGACACCCCTGCTTTAGAGCAAGGCTTGCCTTTGTTTTGGTTCCACAGCTGGCTGGGGAATTCTGGGAGTCGAAGTCCGCACCTCTTAAAGGGGCCAAGTTTGAAAAACATGGGGCTAGCTCAGGGGTCTTCAAACTTGGCCCTTTGATGCCTTGTGGACTTCAACTCCCAGAATTCCTCAGCCAGTGTGCCTGGCTGAGGAATTCTGGGAGTTGAAGTCCACAAGGCATCAAAGGGCCAGGTTTGAAGACCCCTGGCCTAGCTGAACCAAGCAAAGCATCTTCCGCCTCTGTAGACAGCTGACTCGCTCTTTCTCCCTCTTAGTGGAACATCTACGACGCTTATGTGGAAGAACTGCAAAAACTGGAGAAGTCAAAGGAGAAAGAAAAACAGAAAGCCCCCGTGGCCAAGAAGGAAGACAAGCTAATGGGGAGAAAATTAACTTCTCTAGAATCACAGGTGCGGTTGCCTCTTTCTGTACTGTGCTGAGCGGGCTTTAATTCCAGTCTCTCTTGAGGTCATCTCCTTACCCCCCCACCCCCGCCCACCTTTTATTAGCAAACTGTGACCTGCTTTCTCTCGTGGTCACTCTGATTCTAGTTGATATTTCATACAGGTTTCATCCTCGGCTTACGACAGCTCACTTAGTGACCGTTCAAAGTTACAACAGCACTGAAAATTGTGACTTAGGCCCGCCCTTCACACTTCATGACCCTTGCAGCATCCCCGTGGTCATAGGATGTTGTACATTTCAGAAAAGCCTCGCCACTGACTTGTATTTATGATGTCCCAAGGTCACGTGGTCCCCTTTTGCGACTTTCTGACACAAGCCCTAGTGGCACAGTGGTTAGAAAGCATTTTTGCAGGCTACCTTGGAGTTACCCTCCTCCTTGGGCACCACAACTGAACTGGCAGAGTGGTGGATTTCTCCATAGTCAGGCAGGGAATAAATCCCAATGGGAGCCCTGGTGGCGCAGTGGTTAAAATACAGAATTGCAGGCTACATTATTGCTCCCTGCTAGCAGTTCGATCCTGACGGTTTCAAGGTTGACTCAGCCTTCCACCTTTCTGAGGCCAGTAAATCGAGGACCCAGATTGTTGGGGGCAACTGGCTGACTCTGTAAACCCCTTAGAGAGCATTGTGAAGCGGTATACTGTATAAGTCTAAGTGCTATTGCGATGGATGGATGGATGGATGGATGGATGGATGGAGACAGACAGACAGACAAACCGATAGACAGACAGACAGATAGAAAGACAGACAGACAGATATAGAGCCCTAGTGGCACAGTGGTTAGAAAGCAATTTTGCAGGCTAACTTATTGCCCCTTGGAGTTACCCCTCCTCCTTGGGCACCACTCCACAACTGAACTGGCAGAGTGGTTAGGGCACCACCGAGCCCAGCTCTGCACAAGCTTTAAATATGCACAGCCACATTCTGTTGTACCTCCACCCGGCAGGAGATTTGGATTGGCCTCGACAAAGAGATTTGTAATGCAGAGGCAAGGTGATTTTTGAAACACTTTGTGTCCCTTTGAAGCCTCTCCGGGTTTCATACCTTCGAGGCTCGTGAGGGCTTCTGGGCAGGTCCTCACAGAGCTGGTTTGCGTCCTTACAGAAGGCCAGGGGGACCCATTTGCTTTTGAGGAGAACTTGGAAGAGCGGGGCTTGGTTGGACCCCTTCGTAGATGTGCACACATCTCCTCACTGATCCCACTTTGCCCAGACCAAAAAGATGAATGAGGTCTGTGGGAGGAAAAAAATGAGATGGTTTGCTTTTCATCCCGGTGAAAGATTATATTTGCCCATTACTGATGCAAGAGACTATTTTTGTAGCTCAGGTTTGAAGTGTGGAGTCCTTGGTGCTCTCTGAGCTTGGCTGTTTTCTTGCAAGTGTTTCATGATCCAAGTAGGTAACATCATCAGTGATAGAAAGGAGTGAGGTTTGTGAACTGGGAGGAGGAGGAAGAGGAGGAGGAGGAGGAAGAGGAGGAGGAGGAGGAGGAGGATTGTGGGGTCCTTGATGCTCTCTGGGCTTGGTTGTTTTCTGGCAGACATTTCATGACCCAGATAGGTAACATCAGCAGTGCTGGAAAGGAGTGGGGTTTATGAACTGGGAGAATAAGGAGGAGGAGGAAGAGGAGGAGGAGGAGGATTGTGGGGTCCTTGGTGCTTTCTGAGCTTGGTTGATTTCTGGCAGATGTTTCATGACCCAAGTAGGTGACATCATCAGTGCTGGAAAGGAGTGGGGTTTGTTCTCTGTGTATATATAAATGGCTTGCCCTAATGTGTTGGTGGGGGAGTTCTTAGTGGTCCCTTGATTATGCTGTTGTTTACTGTTTGATTGTGTGTCTGAATTGGTAGTTCCTTGATTGGATTATTGTTTGCTTCTTGATTGTTGGTCTAGTGTTAATCTTGGTGTTACCCTCTGCTTATTTGGGTGTTGAATGGCTGGTGAGGCGGCCTTTTAGGTTTTTTTTTTTATTGTCTCTTTTGAATGATGTGTAGTTGTTGTTTACCTCCGTGTACCTGTTGATGGCCGATTGGTCTAAATGTCAAGACTTCCGGGAATTCACTAGCTGTTTTGGACTTACCGATGACTCTAAGCCATGATTTGTTAACCAGGGTTTGTTGAATAAAATTAGCTCAAGAGTTCATGCAGGACACTAAACCAAGTGCAAAGAAACCCCATTATGGCTTCACTTGATGGAACCCAGTGGGTGGCAGGGAAGAAGGGGTCGATTTAAGCCTATTAAATTGATTTTGGGAAAGAAAACAGATGGAAAGGAAAAAAGGATTTGACTGCTGATTTAATTACACGGACAGTACAGGGGCCCATGATGGATTAATCCCCAGGCCCTCACTCAGCTCATTTTCTCCACATGGCCGGAGAGAGAAGCAACTTCTTGTGTCTGTGTGAAGCCTGAAACCTGGCCGCTGAATTATACACAACTACACAGGCAATCCTCGACTTACAATAGTTCATTTGGTGACTGTTCGAAATTACAACGGCACGGAAAAAAAGTGACTTGTGCCCATTTTTTCACACTGAAGACCGTTGCGGCATCCCAGTGATCACATGATCCAAATTCAGACCCTTGGCAACCGACTCGAACTTATGACGGTTTCAGTGTCCCAGGGTCAGGTGGTCCCCTTTTGTGACCTTCTGACGAGCGAAGTTTATGGGGAAGCCAGATTCACGTCACAGCTGGGTTGCTAATTAACCACTGCAGTGATTTTTACTAAACAAATGTGTCAAGGGAGGTTGTCAAATGGGGCAAAATTCACATAACAAATGTCTCACTTACAGTGAAGGGGGGAAAAAAAACACTTGCTCACCTGCCGATTTTGGACGTTTGCCCACTGACGAAGAACCGATCAGTCTATATATTTTAATGGTAGGTTTATCTGAACAGTGAGAGACAGAATAATAACTAAACAAAAAAAAATCCAGAAAAACCCATTTCAAAAAAGTTATAAATTGATTTGCATTTTAATGAGTGAAATAAGTATTTGATCCCCTATCAATCAGCAAGATTTCTGGCTCCCAGGTGTCTTTTATACAGGTACCGAGCTGAGATCCTAATCACAGCTTGTTACCTGTATAAACGACACCTGTCCACAGAAGCAGTCAATCAATCAATCAGATTCCAAGATCAAAGAGCTGTCCAAGGATGTCAGGGACAAGATTGTAGACCTACACAAGGCCGGCCGGAATGGGCTACAAGACTGTCGCCAAGCAGCTTGGTGAGAAGGTGACAACAGTTGGTGCGATTATTCGCAAATGGAAGAAACACAAAATAACTGTCAATCTCCCTCGGTCTGGGGCTCCATGCAAGTTCTCACCTCGTGGAGTTTCAATGATCATGAGAACGGTGAGGAATCGGCCCAGAACTACATGGGAGGGTCTTGTCAATGATCTCAAGGCATCTGGGACCATAGTCACCAAGAAAACAATTGGTAACACACTACGCCATGAAAGACTGAAATCCTGCAGCGCCCGCAAGGTCCCCCTGCTCAAGAAAGCACATGTACAGGCCGGTCTGAAGTTTGCCAATGAACATCTGAATGATTCAGAGGAGAACTGGGTGAAAGCGTTGAGGTCAGATGAGACCAAAATCGACCTCTTTGGCATCAACTCAACTCGCCATGTTAGGAGGAGGAGGAATGCTGCCTGTGACCACAAGAACACAATCCCCACCGCCAAACATGGAGGTGGAAACATTATACTCTGGGGGTGTTTTTCTGCTAAGGGGACAGGACAACTTCACCACATCAAAGGGACGATGGACAGGGCCATGTGCCGTCAAATCTTGGTGGAGCCTTGGTGGAGCAGTGGGCTAATGCCTCCTTAACACCAGCTGCCTGCAATTAGTGCAGGTTCGCATCCCACCAGGCTCAAGGTTGACTCAGCCTTCCATCCTTCCGAGGTAGGTAAAATGAGGACCCAGATTGTTGGGGGCAATTAAGCTGACTTTGTAATAATGCCGCTTGGGAGGGGTGTGAAAGGCCTAATAAGCAGGCATATACATAGAATGAAGGCTACCGCTAAGCTTGTAAGCCGCCCTGAGTCTTCGGAGAAGGGCGGGATATAAATGGAATTAAAAAAAAAAAATCTTGGGTGCGAACCTCCTTCCCTCAGCCAGGGAATTGAAAATGGGTCGTGGATGGGTATTCCAGCATGGCAATGACCCAAAACACACAACCAAGGGAACAAAGAAGTGGTTCATGAAGAAGCACGTTAAGGTCTAGCCAGTCTCCAGACCTTAATCCCATAGAAAATCTGTGGAGCTGCCAAATGTCAGCCTCGAAACCTTAATGACTTGGGAAAGGATCTGCAAAGAGGAGTGGGACACAATCCCTCCTGAGATATGTGCAAACCTGGTGGCCAACTACAAGAAACGTCTGACCTCTGTGATTGCCAACAAGGGTTTTGCCACCAAGTACTAAGTCATGTTTTGTGAAGGGGGTCAAATACTTCTTTCACTCATTAAAATGCAAAACAATTTATAACTTTTTTAAAATGCTTTTTTCTGGGTTTTTTGTTGTTGTTATTCTTTCTCTCGCTGTTAAAATAAACCTACCGTTAAAATTATAGACTGATCATTTCTTTGTCAGTGGGCAAACGCACAAAATCAGCAGGGGAATCAAATAATTTTTCCCCCTCACTGTAGCAACAGAAATTTGGGGCTCAGTTGAGGTCGTAAGTCAAGGACTATCTGTGAATTAGCCTCTTTAACAGGACGCTGGTCCCCACCGGGAAGTGAATCTCACTTATGGTGGTAAATCTTCCTGCTCATGAGGACTGGGCACTTGCGATGTCATCTTACTGGCTCAGAAAGATGATTCTGTTAGCAACAGATCATTAGGAAGGAACAGAGATTGTTCTAGGGGGACTCCATTAGCGCTTTCTCGGCACGCTTCATTAATTCCCACAGCAAGGCTGTAATTGGCGCATCGGCAGTTGTTTTGTGCTGCTAATTCTGGGGAAGACAGAGGAGGCTGGGTGTCAGGGTGACATGCCTTAAGAGCTACTATACACCTCCCCCCCTAAAGAAACCCGGGGTGACATGGCTTAGGAGCTTCATATCTGCCCCTGAAAATTTGGACTTTCAGGTGGGGAACTGCGTGGGTTAAAATCTCCCACAGAAACATCCTGAAGATTAAATCTGGTACGTCCGTGAAGAAAATAAGCAAGTTGGTGGGTTGGTTTCAGTTTTACATCTTGACAAGTTTCGGGGCAGAATTTGGTGGGATAAGTACATCTGCCCAGCCCTCAGACCTGTTTGATCATTACAGACAGTTCTCGACATAAACCATCCGTTTTTAGTGACTGCTGGAAGTTACAACAGCACTGAAAATATTGACTTATGTCCGGTTTTCACCCTGACGACTGGGGTGGCATTTCCCCAAGGTCATGTGATCAAAATCCGGGTGCTTGGCAACTGGCACGTACTTATGACGGTTGCAGTATCACGGGGTCAGGTGACCCCCATTTGTGACCCTCGCAGTGGGTTTGGAGCACAACTCCTTGGACAACTGCCTTGATCCACAAAGGAAATTTTGTGCTCCGTTGTGCCGGTTAGTCGTGGACTACCTGCGTATTACTGGTAGGGTGGGCAGCTATGTGAAATTGATAAACAGAATAAAACTAGAGTAGACATTTCCCACTTCAGTTGGCGTTAAAATGTTTGGGATTTACCAGAAGACCTCGGAAGTTCCCTTCCAACTCTGTCATTCTCTTAACTGATCAGTGGAACGGCTTGCCTCCAGAAGTTGTGGGTACTCCAACGTTGGAGGTTTTCAAGAATAGACTGGGCAGCCATTTGTCAGGAACGGTGTAGGGTATCCTGCGTAAGCAAGGGTTGGACCTCTAAGGCCCCTTCCAACTCGATTTTTTTCCATATTCTATATTCAATATCCCTGGAGGTTTTCCAAAATAGACTTGGACAAGAAGACCTCAGAAGTCCCTTTCAGCCTGATGATTCAGCCCGATGATTCATCTCATCTTTTCACTAGCATCTTTGAAGGAGAATCTTTGTAGCTCAGCGTCGAACTGTGGGGCCCTTGGTGCTCTCTGAGCTTGCTTGTTTTCTTGCAGACGTTTCATGACCCAAACTAGGTAACATCACTAGCGCTGGTGATGTTACCTAGTTTTGGAAGTGAAATGTCTGCAAGAAAACAAGCAAGCAAGCCTTCCTCCTCCTCCTCCTCCTCCTCTTACAGATATTTCATGACCCGACTGATGATGTTCCCTAGTTGGCTCATAAAATGTCTGCAAGGAAACAACCAAGTTCAGAGAGCACCAAGGACTCCACAGTTCTCCTCCTCCTCCTCCTCCTCCTCCTCTTACAGATATTTCATGACCCAACTGATGATGTTCCCTAGTTGGCTCATAAAATGTCTGCAAGGAAACAACCAAGATCAGAGAGCACCAAGGACCTCATAGTCCTCCTCCTCCTCCTCCTCCTCTTCCTCCTCCTCCTCCTCCTCCTCCTCCCAAACTCCACTCCCTTCTAGCAATGGTGATGTTACCTAGTTTTATAATGAAACATCTGCAAGAAAGCTATCAAGCTCAGAGAGCACCAAGGACCCATAGTTCTCCTCCTCCTCCTCCTCCTCCTCCTCCTCCTCCCAAGCCCCACTCCCTTCTACCACTGAAGATGCTACCCTCCGCCCAGCCTAGCTGGAGATCCCGTCACTCCGAGGCAGCCTCCCACCCAGCGCCACATCTTGCCATAGAAAATTCCAAAGCCGAATGGTGCATTGGGAGTGTAGGAAGCCACAGTCCTTGCCGGGCCGCCGTGCTTTTGCTCTCAAACATACTCATCCCCTTTTTCAACAGAGCGATGACATCAATAAAGTGGCCAAGGCGGCAAAGATCGTGGAGCGGATGGTCAACCAGAACACCTTCGATGACATCGCCCAAGGTGAGGACCCAGAAGGCTGGCTGGGGCGCTGCCTGAATGAGGTGGGGTCGTTCTCGCTCATTTCCTTGGCTCAAATGAGCCTTTGCATCCATTTCCAGTTTCTGTCACTGGTCATGAGGGTGAACCAGCAACGGGGATTGCTGCAGGGACCAGGTCATAAGTACCTTGTAAGGCAGAGGCCCCCAACCTTTTGGGCACCAGGGACTGGTTCTAAGGAGAAAGATTTTTCCGCGGACCGGACTGGACGTGGCTTCGTGTGCTGTCTGCATCCCGCAGATGGGTTTTCACTTGTTTGCGCGGCCCGGTTGCTGGCATGCCACGGCCCAGTGCTGGTCCATGGCCCGGGGGTTGGGGACCCCTGTTCTAAGGGGTCCACTATAACTTTGAATGGCAGTTAAGCTACCAGTTGTAAGTTCGAGGACCACCTCTACATTTTCTAACATTTTTATATTGATGCTCACAAACTATGAGTGTTGTTTTTTAAGTGTTGCTTTGGGAGATCTTTCAGCTTTCATTCTTTGGATTGGAATACAGGTATGTCTATGTTAATGAAAAAGAAGGATTAGGGGTGATATAATAGCAGTCTTCCAATATCTCAGGGACTGCCACAAAGAGGAGAGAGCGAAGCTATTTTCCAAAGCGCCTGAAGGCAGGACAAGAAGCAATGAATAGAAACTAACCAAAGAGAGAAGCAACCTAGAACTAAGGAGAAGCTTCCTGACAGTGAGGACAATTAACCATTCATTTGCCTCCAGAAGTTGTGGGTGTTCCAACCCTGGAGATTGGACAACTAATCACTTGTCTGAAACGGTCTCCTGCTTGAGCAGTGGGTTGGACTAGAGGACCTCCAAGGGTCCCTTCTAGCTCTGTTGTTCTGTTCTGTTAATCCTCCAGAGACCTCCCAAGGAGCCTTATAACTTAAAACATTAAAAATTTCAAGCAGCATCCTAACCCCGTGCAGATTGAGAATGGAAGGAAAGAAATGCAGGGAGTCCTTGAACTTGCAACGGTTCACTTAGTGAGCGTTCTAGAGTTACAACGGTGCTGGGAAAAAAAATGACTTGCATTTAGTTCTCATGCTTGCAAGCGCTATAGCATCCCCACAAATTCAACGTCACGTGATCGCCGTCTGGCTTCCAGCAGCCCAAATCAAGGGTGGGGGGGGGAAAGAAGGAAGTCAAATTTGCTTAAGCGACTGCAATGATTTCTTGAACGACTGTGGCAAGAACATTAAACGTCGAACATTTCTAATCATCTGTGAGGTTGTTAAAATTGGATGCGACTCCCTTAACGACCCAACCTTGCTTAACAACAGAATTTCTGCTCTAAATTAGTATGTTGAGGATTATCTGTAGCTTAAAAAGAGAAACAGTCATACTTTTGGTGTTGTTGAAGGAAAAGCCTTCCATCATGGTTTAGTCCAAGCCGGGAATAAACAACATGGCGACTGCTTTAGAAAGAAGGTTGCAGTTTATTGAAGAGGAGAGCCAGACAGGAAGATGGCTCTGGCAGAAAAGAGAAAAAAGGGGTGAGCACATGTAGGGAGTGGGTTTTTATACCCTCTGGAGCCTTTTGTTTGGAGTTGTTTCCTGTTCCTGTTTTGAGGCTTTGCATTTCCTGTGTCATGTATTTTGACCTGTGTCCCTTTGGCATCTGTGAGTTAATCCTATTATGTCCTGTCCTAGAATTTGGGTGGGGTATGTAGATTTTAGGTGTCTTTGTCTTCTTAATCTTCTAGCTCCAACCTTCCTGGATGGTTTACATCTGCATTTCTACAGAGCTGGTTTCTGCTTGGGGGGAGGGAGACTTGGGGATATTAAGAAAAACTGGGCATGCTTTTCTGCCTCTTTAAGATCCTTTGAGGAAATATATTTTTCTGCCCTTTTTAATATTTCCTTCTCTGGGGGGTGGGCTGGGGGCTGACTTCCCACAGTATGATTCTGTTCTGAACCAGCCTGCTACCGGCCTTGTAATAAGGCAAACCCCTATTCAGATAGTAGAGACTGGAGAGCGTCCAAAGCTGAAAGGCGTCTGCCAAGATTTATTACTCAATTAACAGAACAAGAAACAAAAACACTGGAACTTGAATCCTCAAGCGGAAGAGTTGCTTTCAGCAACCAGCCCTTCCCCAAACACTCCTTTTATTTAGAGTTCAGGGCGTGGCCTCCCTCTGCCTCCTCCCGAGGAGACCCGCAGCCTTTCTCTGCTTGGTCCTGCTCGACTGCCTCCTGCGTCGGGCGTCCTTGAACAGGGCCAGCTGTGGGTCATCATCCTCCGCACTATTGGGCTCACGCAGCTGAGAAGAGGGCCCCGGCTGGGAGCTCTGCCAAGCCTGCAAGCCATCATCAGCCGGTTCGTCACCCACACACACCTCCTCCCCCTCATCTGAGTCATCCGATACATCTGAGCCGGGTGCCGAACCCACAGGCTGACCCTGAGTCACAACAGATTCAAAGCCCGCGGGAAGAAAGAATGTTAACATCTTGCCTAGTGTAGTGTTTGTAAGAGTGCAAAGCTGGAAAAGAAAATTGTTGCTGAGAAATACCAAGCTGGGTGGTGCCAACAAAGCCAGTGCTGAATTGGAAGTAACAGAATAAGAGAGTCGGAAGTTGGAGGTCTTCTAATCCAACCCCTGCTCAAACAGGAGATCCTATACAGCAAGGGTCCCCAACCCCCGGTCTGTGGACCAGTACTGGGCTGCGGCATGCCAGCAACCGGTCCGCACAAACAAGGAAAACCCCATCCACAAGATGCAGGCAGCACACAAAACCACACACGCTCCGGTCCGCAGAAAAACCTCTCTCCACAGAACCAGTCTCTGGTGCCCAAAAGGTTGGGGACCTCTGCTATACAGAATAACAGAATTCAGAATAACAGAGTTGGAAGGGACCTCGGAGGTCTTCTAGTCCAACCCCCTGCTCAGGCAGGAAACCTTATACCAGTGTTTTTCCACCTTGAGCCACTTGAAGCCATGCTGGCTGGGGAATTCTGGCAGCTGAAGTCCACCTCTCTTCCAGTGACCCAAGGTTGATGACCTATAAAGCCCTACATGGCATGGGTCCGGATTACCTACAGGAGCACCTGCTGCCGGCGTCAACCTCCCTCCGTCCAGTGCGCTCCCACAGAGAGGGCCTCCTCAGGGTGCCACCGGTCAGAGAATGTCGACTGGTGACCCCCAGGGGGAGGGCGTTCTCTGTGGGCGTGCCAGACCTTTGGAACCGCTTACCGGTTGAGCTCCGGATGGCTCCCGACCTTCGCTCCTTCCGCCGCGATCTGAAAACTTATTTATTCGAACAAGCCGGCCTGGTCTGATGGGTTTGGGGTTTTAATATTGATTTTTTTTATTTTTTTTTTAAATTCCATTTATATCCTGCCCTTCTCCGAAGACTCAGGGCGGCTTACAAACTTAGCAGTAGCCTTCATTCTATGCTTATTAGGGCTTTCACACACACCCCAAGCGGCATTATTACAAAGTCAGCTTAATTGCCCCCAACAATCTGGGTCCATGATTATTTATTGCATTGGGCATAATTATTTAATTTTCTTTTAACTTTTGTACCTTGTATTTTGGACATTTATTGCTTTGTACACCGCCCTGAGTCCTTCGGGAGAAGGGCGGTATATAAATCAAATAAATCAAAATCAAATCAAATTTCCCTATAGAGTACCATTCATTTATTTAAGTGGTGCAGTAATAATATGCACAGTGCCAAAGTCTTAGTTTGTGCAATAGTTTGCTACTGCTGATTTAAAAACCGACGGAAGGTTTTGGTTTTGCTAGATTTCAAGTACTTTGAAGATGCCTCCGATGAATACAGAGATAACATGGGGACGCTGCTGCCACTCTGGAAGTTTCAGTACGACAAAGCCAAGCGGCTGGCCGTCACTGCCCTCTGCTGGTGAGTGCCTTCTCTGCAGGTAGGGGCACTCTGTGGCCAGGCTTTTGATCCATGCTGCTTATCTTATTATTGAAAAATGAAAATGACCGATATAAAATGTTTACTGTCAATGTTATCTTTCTTATAAACACTTTTTTTTCTTGTGTCCCATTTATAGTTTTGGTTCTGTTATGTCTGTTGACTTTGCGTTTTGTATTTTATCTTCAGGGGGGAAAAAAATTAAAGGATAATATTTGTAGTGCAGGGTTGAAATGAAAGGTCCTTGGTGCTCTCTGAGCTTGGTGGTTTCCTTGCAGATGTTTCCTGATCCAACCAGGAAACATCATCAGTGCTAGAAGGGAGGGAGGTTTGCGGAGAGGAGGAGGAGGAGGAGGAGGAGGAGGAGGAGGAGGGAGGCACAAAAATGAGGAGGACTATGGGGTCCTTGGTGCTTTCTGAGCTTGGTTGTTTCCTTGCATACTTTCATTACTCAACATGTCACATCATCAGTGCTAGAAGGGATAGGGGTTTATGGTGAGGAGGAGGAAGAGGAGGACTGTGGGGTCTTTGATGCGAACAGAACAGAACAGAACAGAACAGAACAGAACAGAACAGAACAGAATAGAATAGAATAGAATAGAATAGAATAGAAGGGACCTTGGAGGTCTTCTAGTCCAGCCCCCGGCCCCGAGCAGGAGAACCTATACCATCTCAGACAGGTGAATGTCCAGTCTCTTCTTAAAAAATCTCCAGTGATGGAGCGCCCACGATTTCTGGAGGGAAGCTGTTCCACTGGTTAATTATCTTCACTGTCAGGAAGTTTCTCCTTAGTTCCAGGTCGTTTCTCTCTTTGATCAGTTTCCAACCGTTGTTTCTTGCCCTGCCCTCTGATGCTTTGGTGAACAACCTGGCCCCCTCTGCCTTGTGGCAGCCCCTCAGATACTGGAACACTGCTATCACGTCTCTCCTGTTTCTTCTTTTCTTTAGACTAGCCAAACCCAAGTCCTGCAGCTGTTCTTTGGTTGTTTTCTTCCAGATGTTTTATGAACCAACTAGGTAACATCAGCAGCGCTAGTCCTACTGTGACCTACTTTGGGTTATGAAACATCCGTAAGGAAACAACCACACTGAGAGAGCACACCAAAGACCCCTAAAAAAAACTTAAGAAAGAAAAGAAAAATGAAAGTTGATAAAGAAATTAAGCACAAGAGCTGAGAGGATAAAATCATGTGAATAATATGGAAAATACACAAGCTGGTTTTTTCATTTTTAATATTAACATTAATACTATTTTTTAAAAGGGACGCGGTGGCTCAGTGGGTTAGGACGCTGAGCTTGTCGATCAGAAGGTCGGCAGTTTGGCGGGTCGAATCCCGAGTGCCGCGTAACAGAGTGAGCGCCTGTTACTCGTCCCAGCTTCTGCCAACCTAGCAGTTCGAAAGCACATAAAAATGCAAGTAGAAAAATAGGGACCACTACGGTGGGAAGGTAACAGCGTTCCGTGCGCCTTTGGCGTCTAGTCATGCCGGCCACATGACCACGGAGACATCCTTGGACAAGCACTGGCTCTTTGGCTTTGAAACGGAGATGAGCACCGGCCCCTAGAGTCAGAAACGACTAGCACGCATGTGCAGGGGAACCTTTACCTTTACCTAATAATATTGAGACAGGAGGTACATTGCTTTTACGACAGTAAAAGCCCATGAATTAATAGCCTAGGATGGAAAATACCTCTCTCTTTTTTTGGTTTGTTTAAGCATTGCCTTCAAATAATTAGCCTAAGGAACTTTAGGATAAGGAGTTCCAAGATAGCAGAAAGGCTAGTAGATTTTATTTATTGCAGTTTTCTTATGCTGGACAATCTGAAGCTCACCAAATCTTTCATGATGAGTTAATTATAATTCTAAATCACTAAACGCAGTTAGGAAGTTCTGATGTTGAAATATAATAATTTACTAATTATTAAAAAGGTATTTCAATACTTGGCAACTGGCACTGCCTGGCACTGTCTCCAGCTCTACAAAGATGCATTTATGTCCATAACAATCGCAGGGAACAAAATGTGTTTATAAAAGACTAAAAAAATATTGTCAAAATACTGGAATGCTGACAGTCTACATCTCTTTTTCTTACAGGAACCCCAAGTACAAAGACTCGTTCCTCGTTGGACATGGCTCTTGTAAGTTTGGCCTCTGCTATGCTATGCTTCGTGATAAAATCAGAGGTTTTCGGTCCTTTTGCGTCATTCTTCCTCTTGTTGAAGGAAAAGTCTTCATCATGGTTCAGTCAATAAACTGTTCAATAAACAACATGATGACTGCTTTAGAAAGAAGGTTGCAGTTTATTGAAGAGGAGAGCCAGACAGGAAGATGGCTCTGGAAGAAAAGAGAGTGAGCACATGTAGGGAGTGGGTTTTTGTACCTTCTTGAGCCTTTTGTTTGGAGTTGTTCCTGTGGCATGAACTTTGACCTGAGTCTGAGTGTGCCTTTCTGGGATTCTGATGGTGGTGGGTTAATCCTATTACGTCCCAAGGGTCATATCCTGCTTCTCTGGGGCTGGGGCTGATGCCTCTTAGGTTTTTGGTCTTGATTCTAGGGATCTTTCTTCCTAATCCCCAGTTTCCTGACTCCAGTCTTTCTGACAAGATTATCACACCTGCATTTCTGCAGAGTTTGTTTCTGTTTGGGACAGAGAGACTTGGGTGGGGCAGGGGGCAGGTTGGTTTCTGCCTTTAAATCCTTTAGGGAAAGATATTCTGTCTTTTAAATATTTCCAAAAATATTTCTTTCTCTGGAAGGGGGGGGCGGGGCTGACTTCCCATACTCTGCAGACCAACCTTTACCTCCTGCGGGTCTCTGTTTATCTCTTCTTGTGTTTAAATGGCACGTGATCCGGTCCCTCGGCCAGGTGGCTTTTCTGGTTGTGCCTTAAGTTATTTCCGGTTGTGGCAAAGAAAAAAAAAAGACTTGCAGCACAACAGGGCTGATTGCACAAAGCCTCCCCGGGACATCGCCACTAGGCCAGGCTAAAAAACCTCTCGATTGCCTTCCCAAATTAGCCTCTGCAAATCAGACATAACAAACCTGTCAATGCGGCTGCTTGTACTAATACATTTTCTAAACAGAAAAAACATTAGCCCCCTCTGTGGCTGGGGGGGTGTAAAACTGATGGCCCTTATTAAATTACCCGTCTCTCCGACAAAGGCGGGGGGGAGAAAAAATGGCCGATGTGAATCATCAATCCAAGCTGGCAGCTTGATGGTTGCTTAGACATTTAAGTTCTCCGATATTTGGCCTAATTTCTTTTAGGACGCTCGTCTATCCATTTTTAGTTTTAATTGGCCAATAGGATTCTGCACCCCATGGAATATTTAGAATAAGAATAGAGTAATAACAGAGTTGAAAGGGACCTTGGAGGTCATCTAGTCCAACCCCTTGCTCAAGCAGGAGACCTTATACCAAGGGTCTTCAAACTCGGCCCTTTTATGACTCATGGACTTCAACTCCCAGAATTCCTCAGCCAGTGTGCCTGACTGAGGAATTTTGGGAGTTGAAGTCCATGAGTCATAAAAGGGCTGGCCCTTTTATGACTCATGGACTTCAACTCCCAGAATTCCTCAGCCAGTGTGCCTGACTGAGGAATTTTGGGAGTTGAAGTCCATGAGTCATAAAAGGGCCGAGTTTGAAGACCCATGCCTTATACCATTCCAGACAAGTGGCTGTCCAAGTCTCTTCTTGAAAGCCTCCAGTGTCGGAGCATCCACAACTTCTGGAGGCAAGCTGCTCCGTTGTTGTAACTCTCAGGAAGTTTCTCCTTAATTCCAGGTTGCTTCTCTTCTTGATCAGTTTCCATTCATTGCCCCTTGTCTGGCCTTCAGGTGCTTTGGAGAATAGGTTGCCCCCCTTTTCTGTGACAGTCCCTCAAATATTGGAACACTGCTATCATGTCACCTAACATTTATTAAAGCTAGGGAAAAGTACGAGGAGTTAGAAAAAGCAGAGGTGCCAGAAGTCCTTTGCAAATGGTCTTTTAGGACTAGTCCTGGGGATCAGCGAGCTCGCAGCAGGATATGGTAAAAAAAAAATCAAGATGGCTGCTGGGATGGTGCAATCAAAGCTCTACAGCTGGGTTTTAGGTGAGACAATGAGCCCCAGGAGGGCTTTGATTGCACCATCATCTTGACACGTCTGACTTACCAGGATCCCCCACTGTCTTGCTTGCTGTAGTCCAGGGGTGTCAAACTCAATTTCATTGAGGGCCGCATCAGCATTGCGGTTGCCCTCAGGGGGCCGGGTGGGTGTGGCCTGGGTGGGCGTGGCTAGAGTGCATATGGCCTACTGGGTGGGCATGGCCAGCTCTACATCGTTCGCATCAAGGGTGCCTATGGGGGCCTGGGCAGGAGTGGGACAGATCTGAGGGTCTCTGGCAGGAGGAGGGTCTCTGGGCCAGGGCCAAGGCAGTGGGGGCCGTTCCCTCACTGTTTCTAGGATGGCTTCGTGGGCCGCATGAAACCACTTCACGGGCCGCATCTGGCCCCCGGGCCTTGTGTTTCACATGTCTGCTATAGTCAAACCAATGTGGCCAGTTGAATGGAATAGAATACTTTATCTGGCCAAGTGTGATTAGATGCACAAGGAATTTGTCTCCGGTGCAGAAGCTCTCAGTGTACATGCAAAGCAAGAGGATGATGGTGGTGATGACGATGATCATCATCATCATCACCATCATCATATCAATAAGGGAGGGGGGGAGTAAAGAAGATAGTAAGAAGGATAAATGATAATACTTCAGCCATACTACAGGGGTAAATGCACAGAGACATTAGACAGCACTGTGAGAATTAGGTGTTCAGCAGAGTGGACGCTAATTTCAGTTGCCTGCTTTTTCTGGGCCTGGGCTATTAGCAATACCATCAGCACTTAGAGTTATGTACCACTTCACAGTGCTTTGCAGCCCTCTCTCAGCGGTTTACAGTGTCAGCCAGTTGCCCCCAACAATCTGGGTCCTCGTTTTACTGGCCTCAGAAGGGTGGAAGGCTGAGTCAACCTTGAAACCGTCAGGATCGAACTCCTAGCAGGGAGCAATAAGGTAGCCTGCAATTCTGTATTTTAACCACTGCGCCACCAGGGCTCCCATTGGGATTTATTCCCTGCCTGACTATGGAGAAATCCACCACTCTGCCAGTTCAGTTGTGGAGTGGTGCCCAAGAAGGAGGGATAACTCCAAGGAGCAATAAGTTAGCCTGTAATACTGCTTTCTAACCACTGTGCCACTAGGGCTCTATATCTGTCTGTCTGTCTATCTGTCTGTCTATCGGTTTGCCTGTCTGTCTCCATCCATCCATCCATCCATCCATCCATCCATCCATCCATCCATCCATCGCAACAGCACTTAGACTTATATACCACTTCACAGTGCTTGACAGCCCCTCTCTAAGGGGTTTACAGAGTCAGCCTATTGCCCCCAACAATCTGGGTGCTCATTTTTACTGACCTTGGAAGGAGGGAAGGCTGTGTCAAGCTTGAGCAAGTCAGGATCGAACTCCTGGCAGTGGGCAGTGAGTTAGCCTGCAATTCTGTATTTTAACCAATGCGCCACCAGGGCTCCCATTGGGATTTATTCCCTTCCTGACTATGGAGAAATCCACCAATCTGCCAGTTCAGTTGTGGTGCCCAAGGAGGAGGGGTAACTCCAAGGGGCTTTAGCTTCCCAGAGCCAGATAGATGGACACTCTGACTCATCCTGGCATTGAACATCCCCTCCCATGTTCCTTTCTTTGCAGTCTATCTTCTCCTGGAGGTCCTGATGGGGGCCGTGGTGGTCAGAGATGCGTCCTGCAGAGAACTGCCCCAATCCAAGCAGATTTGGAAAGCGATTCATGTTTTCTCTGGAGTGGCTTACCCTGTCAGTGTTGATGGGAGCATTTTTGGCTATGATTAGGCTGTGGCTTTCTATTGGTTTGCAGTTGGTCTACGGTCTCAGACCAACAACCCAACAGTAATCAACAGCTGAATCAAGGAATACCAAGTCCTTTTCCACCAAGGCTGGCAGGGCAAATAACTAGGGAGTAAACCACCCTCCCTTCCAGCACTGATGACGTTATCTAGTTGGGTAATGAAATGTCCACCAGAAAACCTCCAAGCTCAGAGAACACCAAGGACCCTCTTCCTCGTCCTCGTCCTCCTCATCCTCACAAATTCCCCTCCCTTCCAGAGCTGATGAGATTCCCTGGTTGGGTCAGGAAACATCTACACCAAGCTCAGAGAGCACCAAGGACCCTCTTTCTCCTCCTCTTCCTCCTCCTCCTCCTCCTCCTCCCAAACCCCTCTTCCTTCCAGCGCTGATGAGGTTCCCTGGTTGGGTCAGGAAACATCTCCACTGAGCTCAAGAGAGCACCAAGGATCCTCTTTCTCCTCCTCCTCCTTCTCTTCCTCCTCCTCCTCCTCCTCCTCCTCCTCCTCCTCCTCCTCCTCCTCCTCCCAAACCCCTCTTCCTTCCAGCGCTGATGAGGTTCCCTGGTTGGGTCTGGAAACATCTCCCAGAAAACCACCAAGCTCAAGAGAGCAGCAAAGGCTTCACACTCTGCTGTCTCCTTGGGTAAGATTGAGAGATGAAAAATCTCTTCCCTGATTCCCATTGCTGCTTGGATTGATAGCCACCATAACTGAATGATTGATTACATCCTATTAAGTCACCGTTGTCTCTTAGCAACCACGTGGGTAGATTTCCTTTGTGATATCCTCTTCCTAACCTCGTCCTGCAGCTCTTCCAGTGGTGCCCACATTACCACTGTAACTGAATCCACCCCTCCTGCTCTTGGCTGTCTGCTGCTTTTTCCTTCCAGGTCAGGGCTTTTCAACCTTTTCACCCATTGTACCACTTTTAGGATATGGCAACATCCGAGTCCCACCAGTCGCCTAGCAAGGGGTCAAAAACTGGATGACACCCCCCCCAAAAGGAAAAAAAGTGATGAACTACAGGTAGTCCTCGACTTACAACAGTTCGCTTAGTGGCTGTTCAAATTTACAATGGCACTGAAAAAAGTGCCCCCCCCCCAAGCCACAGCCGAAGCAAGACACCCGCCTGCCCACCCGGCGGCACTCTTCCTCCCATCCGAGGTTTTCATTGTTGTGAGCATTTCTGTTGAGGATTGGCAGCAGGGGTGGGGTGGGGGGTTGTTTGGTTTTTATTCCCCCCCCCCTCTGCTGGGTGGTTGCAGCAGGTTTTGGTCACTACACATGACCCTGGGACACTGTGACCGTCATAGATATGAATCAGTTGCCGAGCATCTGAATGTAAATCACAAGACCCTGGAGATGCTGCAACATTCCAGCTGATCGGCGCTTCTTCTGGGCTCAGCAGAAGTGCCAGGATCAGCGCCGAGCTCCAGCTGGAGCCTGGCGCTGATCCTGGTCCTGACTGCCCTGCAGCTCCAGCCATCTCTTGCTCAGGCTTGTGCGGTGCTGCCACCGGTTCAGCTCATTCCCCTCCCCCGCTACCACTTTTCTAGGATGGTCGCGTACCACCAGCCAGGTGCCAATGTACCACAGGTGGTACCCGTACCACTGGTTTGAAAAGCCCTGTTCCAGGTATCCCAACCTGAGAGCCTTCTCCAGAATCTGAGGTCTAAACATAAGGTGCCTAAAGCTGGATACGATGATTTGAGCCCAACTCACCACCATACCATGCCGGTTTCTTGTACGTAGAATAGACTGAGGATCCATTCTCTGGCCAAATATATTAGAATATATGTTTGTGTTTTTTTTCCTCCTTCGTTAGTTTGTCCTTCCATTGACTGAATGAGGAGTTTTAAAAGACCTCCAGCTTTTGAGGGTAGATGAAGATATTACTATATCTCACCTGCCCTTTGAATACATTTCCCCCACTGCACATTCTGGGTGACAGACTTATTTTAATCCAGATATTCAGCCTCCCTTTTTCTTAGACTTTCCTTATCGGCTCAGCAGCCTGCAAAGTGGAGCTCTAGCTGGCTAAATAGACATCCAATCAATCCTTCAGATTGGCCTTCTAATCCTCTCATGGGCTCATTTAGACAAGATGGGGAAGAAGAAAAAAACACACAGCAAAGTTGTGCATGCTTCTGAACACAAAAAAACACGCTTTGATGTAGATTGGAGCCCTGGGAACGTGATTGTCTCTTTCCCCTTCTGAACAATGTGACTTATTCTGTGTTCTGCATCCTGTGAAACCTCATTAGGAACCCATTAGGAGTTCCGTGCGGTTTTACAGGATGCAGAACACAGAATAGCTGAGTTGGAAGGGAGCTTGGAGGTCTTCTAGTCCAACCCCCTGCTCAAGCAGGAGACCCTATACCATTTCGGACAAGTGGCTGTCCAGTCTCTTCTTGAAAACCTCCAGTGATGGAGCACCCACAACTTCCGGAGGGAAGCCGTTCCACTGGTTAATTGTTCTTACTGTCAGGAAATTTCTCCTTAGTTCTAGGTTGCTTCTTTCTTTGATAAGTTTCTATCCTTTGCTTCTTGTCCTGCCTTCAAGAGGCAAGGTGGACCCCCTTCTTCTTTGTGGCAGCCCCTCAGATATTGGAAGGCTGCTATCATGTCACCCACAGACCTTCTTTTCATTACACAAGACCTACCCAATTTCCAGCAACCGTTCTTCATATGTTTTAGCCTCCAGTCCCCTGATCATCTTTGTTGCTCTTCTCTGCGCTCTTTCTAGAGTCTCAACCTCTTTTTTACATCGTGGTGACCAAGCAACCTGGAACTAAGGAGAAACTTCCTGACAGTTAGAACAATTAACCAACTACCTGCCTCCAGAAGTGGCGAATGCTCCAACACTGGAAGTTTTTAAGAAGAGACTGGCCAGCCACTTGTCTGAAATGGTATAGGGTTTCCTGCCTGAGCAGGGGGTTGGACCAGATGACCTCCAAGATCCCTTCCAACTTATGGCTCTTCAAGCTTTCTGGCCTGGACTGAGAGTATTAACCGGGGTTTTAATTGTATTTTAATTGTAATTGGGGTTTTTAGTTCAAGGTTAGTGTAATCATTTTCATTGTTTTTAATTTTTGTAATTTGTTGTATTGTTTTAAAAAACCTTGTGAACTGCCCTGAGTCCTACGGGAGAAGGGCGGTATATAAGTCTAATAAAATCAAAAATCAAAATCAAATCAAAAACTGGATGCAGGATTCCAAGTGTGGCCTTACCAAGGCCTTGTAAAGCGGTACTAATACTTCACGTGATCTTGATGCTCTCCCTCAGCTTGGCAACTGATTCATATTTATGATGGTCACAGTGTCCCAGGATCAGGTGAAATGACCAAAACCTGCTGCAACCGCCCAGAAGACAGGGGGAATAAAAACTAAACACCCCTCACCCACCCCCACTGCCAATCTTCAACAGAAATGCTCACAACAATGAAAACCTCGGACGGGAGGAAGAGCGCCACCGGGTGGGCAGGCAGGTGTCTTGCTTGGTTGTGGCTTGGGGGGCACTTTTTCAGTGCCATTGTAACTTCGAACAGTCACTAAGCGAACTGTTGTAAGTCGAGGACTACCTGTACTTCATCACTTTTTTCCTTTTTTTTTTTGGTCATCAAGTTTTTGACACCTTGCTAGGCGACTGGTGGTACTCGGATGTTGCCATATCCTAAAAGTGGTACAATGGGTGAAAAGGTTGAAAAGCCCTGGCTCAGGGGTCAGCAACCTGAAACAGTGAAAGAGCCACTTGGAACCGGTTCCCTCACAAAAGGAAAAACTGGGAGCCGCAAAAAATGTGTGCACATGCGTATACATGCGCGCATGCGCAGAACAGGGTTTGACTGAAGAGTGGAGCCAAGGCAAGATATGCACCTACCCTGCATATTTGAATCGATTGGTTGAACTTTTTTAGTCCCACTTTTTTTTTGGGGACTGCACATGTCAGAGGACTGGGAGCCGCAGGAGACGGCTGAAAGAGCCACGGGTTGCAGACCTGTGCCCTGGCTTCTCTCCTTGATTATTTTCCATCCGTTGCTCCTTATCCTGACTTCAGGTGCTTTGGAAAATAGCTTGACTGCTTCTTCTTTCTGGCAACCCCTTTTGTTGAATACGGGGCCTGCTGCTGAAGTCTATTAAGATCCTTCTATCTTCTAAAGTGTCCGCTCTTCCACCTCCCCTCCCACCAGCTTGGAGAAATAATTCTTATCCAGCCACACATTTTTGTCTGGATAGGAACGAACAGAACAAACGCCGAAGAGTGCACGTTCAGCATAACTGCAGGCAACATCGGCAGCAAAAAAACCCTCCGATTCCCAGGAGGCCAAAAGATTGCGCTTGGCAATCGGGCTGCGCTGCTATTTAAAAGGTGATTGCATTTATTTACTTGCTCCAGTGCTGCCTCTAGTTTGTTAATGGCAGCGGGGAGGAGAGTTTCTAGCCCATAACCTTTCCTGTTTCCCAAGGAAATTTAATTATGGATCTTCCCCACCCCCACCCCCATGCGCGAAAGCAGCATTTCTCAAAGCTCTCTTGGTAGATGGGAGTTGACAGACGACTAAAGTAGAACAAATTTTTGTCTCTGTCTTCAAAAAAAAAAAAAAAAGGTGAGAGGGGGCAGGGGAGGAAGTCTCAGGAAAATAACAGTCCAGCATTCAACGTGATGTTGCCCGGAAGGTTGTGGAGCAGATCCTACAGAGATAATGCTGTGAAGGCTTTAGATCCTCTGTAGTTCATCCTCAATGGAGGATGAACGCATTGAGGATGCATTTTCAAGGTTGAAGCCCCGGTTTCTGTATTTTATTTTTTATGTTTTTATTGATGCCTTGGAGGTCTGTTCCAGCCTTCTAGGTTAAAACATATAAAGAACGGTTGCAGGCATTGAGTGTGTCTAGTTTAATGAAAAGTATGTCTAGGTTAATGAAAAGAGGAACCAGGGGTGACACGATAGCAGTGTTCCAGTATTTGAGGGGCTGTCACAAAGAAGAAGAGGGGCTCAACCTGTTGTGTCTGGTCCGGTCGGCGAGCGATCACGCGGAGACGGACTGCTGTTAACTGTTTATTGAGGTACACGTGGCCGAACTGGCCTTACCTGCCCCGTCGCCTGTATATATATGCCAGGCGTACCTGGCGCTGGCCAACCCGCAGGCTCAGATCTCCCGCGCTAGCCCTGGCCACCCAACCCAGTGTCCAGGGATTCCCGCCGCACGGTTGGGCCAATCAGGTGGCCGGACAGGTGTATACCTAACACAACCTATTCTCGAAAACACCCGAGGACAGGGCCAGAAGAGACAGATGGAAAATAATCAAGGAGAGAAGCAACCTAGAACGAAGGAGAAATTTCCGAACAGCGAGGACAATTAACCAGTGGAACAGGCATTGCCTCCAGAAGCTGTGAGTGCTCCAACACTGGAGGTTTTGAAGAAGAGATTGGGCAACCGTATATCCAGAATGACAAGAGGTTTCCTGCTTGAGCAGGGGGTTGGACTAGAAGACCTCCAAGGTCCCCTTCCAACTCTGTTATTCTGTTGATTAACCAGTGGAACGGCTTGCCTCTGGAAACTGTGGGTGCTCCATCACTGGAGGTTGTTAAGGAGGGGTTGGACAACCATTTATCTGAAATGTAACAGGGTCTCCTGCTTGATCAGGGGATTGAACTAAAAGGCCTTCAAGTCCCCTTCCAACTCTGCTATTCTGGAGGAAGAGGGGATGAGGATGTTCTTCAGATGAACAAATGACATAGCCTTCAAAACTGGGCAGGGTAGCTATATAACTCTTACTGTCATGTTTCTCAGCCTCAGCAACTTTAGCTTTTGTGCATTTCAATTCTCCGAATCCCCCAGTCAGCCAGAGGTAGACCTCCGTGCCTCTTAAAGTTGCTGAGGCTGGGAAACATAACTGTACAAGTCAGATAGATGTTTCGGAATGAAAACGATGGGTTAGGAAAAGGACGGAAAGAGTTCAGTTAACAAGACGAGTGTAAAGCTTTTGACTTAAGCAAAATCAAATGCACAGGTAGAGGAGGGGAATACCTGACTTGGCAACAGTGCTTTCCTGTGGGGGAAAAAATATTTTAACAATAATCATCGAATAAATAAGCTACTAGTAGAAGAAAATATTTGTAGCTCAGGATTGAATGATGCGATCTTGGGTGCCATAGCTTAAATTGGGGAACTGTGGGCATCCTAGGTCCGTGGTGGCGAACCTAGGGCACACGTGCCACAGGTGGCACACAGAGCCCTCTCTGTGGGCATTCCCCAGTCCTGGGCCTTCAGCTGGGTTTTATAAAACCTTTTCGCTTTAGGCCTCCGCCGCCGTGTGCAAAACAAAAGAAAGGTTCAATCAAACAGTCAATTTCAACTTCTTGTGGGGAAAAAAAAGATCTGGCAAAGTTGGAATTGATTGATTGAACTTTTTAGTCCCACCCAGTCTGCCGTTACCACCGCAACCACGCCCACCCAATGGCCACACCCACCTAATGGGCCACACCCACCCAATGGGCCACACCCACCCAGCACCCGACGACACATAAGTGGGTTTGGGGTTGCAGTTTGGGCACTCGGTCACTAAAAGGTGTGCCATCACTGTCCTAGATCAAGCCAAGTCCAAAAATGTTAGAGAAGAACTCAGACAAATGGGCTGTCAACAGGCGCATAGGGATAAATAACATCTACATACCATTCAAAAGAAATGATCGAAAAGGCTAAAGGGAAACAGAATAAAACAGCTTCTCACTGGCGATAAACAGCCAGATGATCAGAGATTAGTACCAAGATTAACATTATATCAACAGTCAAGAAGTAAACCCAATCATGGAACTTCCAACTCAGACAAACAGTCAAGGAGTAAAAAAACAGCCTCACCAAGGAATCAGCAAAAACACTCCCACCAAGGCTAACAGGGCGCACCATTTGTATATAAACGGAGAGCAAACCCCACTCCCTTCTAGCACTGATGATGTTACCTAGCTGGGTAATGAAATGTCTATAAGAAAACAACCAAACTCAGACTGCACCAACATCCTTGCCCTCCCTCTCCTCCTCCTCCCCATCCTCCCTCTCCTCCTCCTCTTCCCCCTCCTCCTCCCCCTCCCCCCCTCCTCCTTCCTTCTAGCACTGGTGATGTTACTTAGTTGGGTCATGAAACATTCAGCTCAGAGTGCACCAAGGACCCCACAGTCTTAACTATTTTCTGAAGCAATCAGTTTATTTGAAACATTTTTTATCGTTGAATAAATGACTGAAGAAAATTAAGTGGTTTTTCAGCATGAGAGTTAAATGAAAACCTGTCTCAGGAGGTTTTATGTCACTGACTGCTAATCCACCTGAGCTTCCCAAGATATATATATATATATATATATATATATATATATATATATATATATATATATATATATATATATATATATATATATATATATATATATATATATATATATATATATATATATATATATATATATATATATATATATATATATATATATATATATATATATATATATATATATATATATATATATATATATATATATATATATATATATATATGTTGTTGTTAGCTGCGAAGTCGTGTCCGACCCATCGCGACCCTATGGACAACATTCCTCCAGGCCTTCCTGTCCTCTACCATCTTCTGGAGTCCATTTAAGCTCACGCCTACTGCTTCAGTGACTCCATCCAGCCACCTCATTCTCTGTCGTCCCCTTCTTCTATTGCCCTCGATCTTTCCCAGCATTAGGCTCTTCTCCAGTGAGTCCTTCCTTCTCATTAGGTGGCCAAAGTACTTGAGTTTTAGCTTCAGGATCTGGCCTTCTAAAGAGCAGTCAGGATTGATCTCCTCTAGGACTGACCGGTTTGATCGCCTTGCGGTCCAAGGGACTCGCAGGAGTCTTCTCCAGCACCACAGTTCAAAGGCCTCAATTCTTTGGCGCTCAGCCTTTCTTATGGTCCAACTTTCACTGCCATACGTTGCAACTGGGAAGACCATAGCCTTGACTATACGCACTTTTGTTGACAGGGTGATGTCTCTGCTTTTTAGTGTGCTGTCTAGATTTGCCATGGCTTTCCTCCCCAGGAGCAAGCGTCTTTTAATTTCTTGGCTACAGTCCCCATCTACAGTGATCTTGGAGCCCAGGAAAATAAAATCTGTCACTACCTCCATTTCTTCCCCATCTATTTGCCAGGAATTGAGAGGGCCAGATGCCATGATCTTGGTTTTCTTAATGTTAAGTTTCAACCCAAGTTTTGCACTCTCCTTCTTCACCTGCAACAAGAGGCTCTTTAGTTCTTCTTCACTTTCTGCCATTAGAGTGGTATCATCTGCGTATCTTAGGTTGTTGATATTTCTTCCGGCAATCTTAATTCCAACTTTTGATTCATCTAGCCCTGCCTTTCTCATGATGTGCTCTGCATATAAGTTAAATAGGCAGGGCGACAGTATACAGCCTTGCCGGACTCCTTTCCCAATTTTGAACCAATCAGTGGTTCCGTGTCCAGTTCTCACTGTTGCTTCTTGACCCGCATATAGGTTTCTCAAGAGACAAATAAGATGGTCTGGTACTCCCATCTCTTTAAGAACTTGCCACAGTTTGTTATGATCCACACAATCAAAGGCTTTAGCATAGTCAATGAAGCAGAAGTAGATGTTTTTCTGGAACTCCCTAGCTTTCTCCATGATCCAGCGTATGTTGGCAATTTGATCTCTAGTTCCTCTGCCTCTTCGAAATCCTGCCTGCACTTCTGGTAGTTCTCGATCCACATACTGCTGAAGTCTAGCTTGTAGGATTTTAAGCATGACTTTACTAGCATGAGAAATGAGTGCAATGGTGCGATAGTTTGAACATTCTTTGGCACTGCCTTTCTTTGGAATTGGAATGTAAACTGATCTTTTCCAATCCTGTGGCCATTGTTGAGTTTTCCAAATTTGCTGGCAAATTGAGTGTAGCACTTTTACTGCATTGTCTTTTAAGATTTTGAATAGCTCAGCTGGAATACTGTCACTTCCACTAGCTTTGTTGTTGCTCAGCTTTTCTAAGGCCCACTTCACTTCACATTCTAGGATGTCTGGCTCGAGGTCAGTGACCACTTCATTGTGATTATCAGGGACGTTAAGCTCATTCTTGTATAGTTCTTCTGTGTAATTTTGCCACCTCTTCTTAATCTCTTCTGCCTCTGTTAGGTCCCTGCCATTTTGGTCCTTTATCATGCCCATTTTTGCATTAAACGTTCCCTTCATTTCTCCAATTTTCTTGAAAAGATCTCTGGTCCTCCCTATTCTATTATTTTCTTCTATTTCTTTGCACTGTTCATTTAAGAAGGCATTCTTATCTCTTCTAGCTATTCTCTGGAATTCTGCATTCAATTGGGTGTATCTTTCTTTTTCTCCCTTGCCTTTCGCTTCCCTCCTTTCCTCAGCTATTTGCAAAGCTTCCTCAGACAGCCATTTTGCTTTCTTGCATTTCTTTTTCTTTGGGATGGTTTTGGTTGCTACCTGTTGTACAATGTTGCGAACCTCTGTCCATAGTTCTTCAGGCACTCTGTCTATCAGATCTAATTCCTTAAATCTATTTGTCACCTCTACTGTATATTCAACAGGGATATGATTTAATTCATACCTGAGTGGCCTAGTGCTTTTCCCTACTTTCTTCAGTTTAAGCCTAAACTTTGCAACGAGAAGCTCATGGTCTGAGCCACAGTCAGCTCCTGGTCTTGTTTTTACTGACTGTATAGAGCTTCTCCATCTTTGGCTGCAGAGCATATAGTCAATCTGATTTCTGTGTTGACCATCTGGTGATGTCCATGTGTAGAGCCGTCTCTTGGGTTGTTGGAAAAGAGTGTTTGCTATGACCATCGTATTCTCTTGACAGAATTCTATCAGCCTGTGCCCTGCTTCATTTTGCACTCCAAGGCCAAACTTGCCTGTTATTCCAGTTATATTTTGGCTTCCTACTTTAGCATTCCAATCCCCCATGATGATAAGAACATCATTTTTTGGTGTTAGTTCTATAAGGTGCTGTAGTGCTTCATAGAACTGGTCAATTTCATCCTCTTCAGCACTGGTGGTTGGGGCATAGACCTGGACTACTGTGATATTGAATGGTTTGCCTTGGATTCGAACTGAGATCATTCTGTCATTTTGAGGATTGTATCCCAGTATTGCTTTTCCTACTCTTTTATTGACTATGAAGGCTACTCCATTTCTTCTGAAGGATTCTTGCCCACAGTAGTATACCTGATGGTCATCTGAATTAAATTCACCCATTCCTGTCCATTTTAGTTCGCTGATACCTAAGATGTCGATGTTCAGTCTTGTCATCTCTTGTTTGACCACGTCCAGTTTTCCTTGATTCATGGATCTTACATTCCAGGTTCCTATGGAAAAAAAATCTTTACAGCATCGGACTTTCCTTTCACCACCAGACATATCCACAGCTGAGCGTCCTTTCGGCTTTGGCCCAGTCGCTTCATTCTTTCTGGCGCTACTAGTACTAGCCCTCTGCTCTTCCCCAGTAGCATATTGGACACCTTCCGACCTGAGGGGCTCATCTTCCAGCGTCATATCGTTTTGCCTTTTGGTACTGTCCATAGGGTTTTCATGGCAAAGATACTGGAGTGGTTTGCCATTTCCTTCTCCAGTGGATCACGTTTTGTCAGAACTCTCTGCTATGACCTGTCCGTCTTGGGTGGCCCTGCACGGCATAGCTCATAGCTTCATTGAATTACGCAAGCCCCTTCGCCACGACAAGGCAGTAATCCATGAAGGGGATATATATATATATATATATATATATATATATATATATATATATATATATATATATATATATATATATATATATATATATATATATATATATATATATATATATATATATATATATATATATATATATATATATTGCATATATATATATATATTGCATATATATATATATATTGCATACTGCATATATGTCTGTGTATTTGACAAATGAATTGCTTTCAGCTCACCCACCTTGTGCAATCATGTTCCTATATAATCATGCAGAATTTTACCAGCTTCTGCAATCATAACGTTCATTAATCCTACAAATGAGATGATTTCCACAGGTCTCCCTTCAGTAAAGATTGCTGTTTACAAGAATTTGGAAGGGAAAACCTTTACCACTTGATGGCACTGTTAAATATTTAGTGAGCATTGTGCAAGAGGGGGAATTTTTTTAAAAAAAATCCGTATTAAAAATAGACACATTTAACGGTTGTTAAAGGCTAACATGATGTCTCCAGTGAGGCAAACATTCCTTTCCTTCAATGCTTGAGTTTAATTCTTACCAGGAAATGTGAGGCGCAGGAAATTCCCCTAGATATCACCCCAAAATTCTACTTATCAAGTTTTAAATATAAGATGTAGAATGCTACTCTTCTTGAAGGAACAAATAAGAACAAATAAGAAGCACCTCCTTTGTCTGCAATGGATTTGCAAGAGATTTATGTCTCAAAAGAGTCAAGTGGGTGGTGTGGCCCCAGCTGTGCAATCCAAACACATAATACAGAGCAAGTTTCAAATCTCGTGACTGCGGGGCTGCTTAGCGCTCTCTGAGCTTGGTGGTTTTCTTGCAGACGTTTTATCACCTGACTAGGTAACGGCATCAGTGGTAGAAGGGAGGTGGGGTTGCAGAGTGGAGAAGAACGAAAGGAGAAAGAGGTGGACGAGGAGGTTTGTGGGGTCCTTGGTGGTCTCTGAGCTTGGTTTTCATGCAGGTGTTTCATGACCCAACCAGGTAACCTCATCAGGTTTTTTTTATTAAAAAGTTTTACAATACATTTTATCTTTAACAATCCCTCCCCCCCTCCCCCCACCCAACCCTTCCTAACCCTCCCTAGCCCTCCCCCCACCCCTTCCCCCCTCCCCCCTCCCTGACTTCCCAGAGCTAAATACAAGGTATAAAAGTAAAAACAATCATAAACAACCATATGCTAACAACAATAAGCTATTAAGTCTATCGCACTCTAGCTCTTATAAAATGACTACAAGCAGTACTAATATCACATCAAAACTTATACAAATGCTAAATGAAACTTTTTAGTCCCATATTTGTTCTGGATGTAATCAATCCACTTTTTCCACTCCCTGTAAACCGCCCTGAGTCCTTCGGGAATAGGGCGGTATAAAAATTTAATTAATTAATTAAATAAATAAATAAATATAACGTTGTTGCGAATGGTCTTTCAAATAAGCCGAAATCTTTGCCATTTCCGCCAGGTCAGAAACTTTTAAAGTCCATTCTTCTATAGTCGGCAGTTCCTCCTTCTTCCAATATTGACCTACTAAAAGTCTTGCTGCCGTAATTAAGTTCAACATCAACTTAGTGTCCACAACAGTAGTATCCATAATTATGCCCAACAAAAACAATTGTGGACAAAACTTTATCCTTTGCTTGAAGATCTTCTGCATATTCCACCAGATTGTGTGGTCCTTGGTGGTCTCTGAGCTTGGTTTTCATGCAGATGTTTCGTGACCCAACCAGGTAACCTCATCAGTTCTAAAAGGGAGTAGGGTTTGCAGAGATAATAATAATAATAATAATAATAATAATAATAATAATAATAATAATAATAATAATAATAATAATAATAATAATAATAATAATAAACCTTTATTGTCAAAGTACAACATGTGTACATTGAGATCAGCTGAGCCTCCCCCCGTGCTCTCTCCCCCCAACACACAGTGACCACAAACCCTCCATCCCACCACACCATGTGAACCAACTACGCCACACACCGGCCTCCCAAGTCAATTCTGCATAAGTTCACAGAGATTATATCCCATTTAAAAGCCTAACAGCCCACAGATAAAAGCTGTTCTTCAGCCTGTTGGTACGGCTGGCTATACTCCTATATCTCCTACCGGATGGTAGGAGAGTAAAGAGATACCGTCCAGGGTGTGAGTCATCCCTGAGAATCTTCCTCACTCTTCCAAGGCAGCGAGTCCTGGCGATGTCATCCAGTGGTGTCAGGGAACAGCCCACAATGTCTTGTGCTGTGCTCACCACCCTCTGTAATACTTTCCTGTCCGCGGCTGTCAGACCAGCATACCAAACCACAATACCGTACGAGAGGACGCTCTCTATAGTAGACCGGTAAAAGAGGGTCATTAGCCGTTGTTCTACCCTGTTCTTCCGCAAGATCCTAAGAAAGTGAAGCCTCTGTTGGGCCTTTCTAGCCACCTGGGTTGTGTTAACTTTCCAGGTCAGATCTTCACAGAGGTAGACTCCCAGAAATTTAAAGGAGGAAACTCTCTCCACACAGTCCTCCCCAATGTAAAGTGGGGCAGGTTCCTCCTTTTTTCTCCGGAAGTCTAACACCATCTCTTTCGTCTTGCCGATGTTTAGGTGCAAGTTGTTGTTACTACACCATATGGATAGTTTTTGTACCTCCACCCTATAGGAAAGGGAAGGAGAAAGAGGAGGAGGAGGTCTGTGGGGTCCTTGGTGGTCTCTGAGTTGGTTTTCATGCAGATGTTTCATGACCCAACCAGGTAACCTCATCAGTTCTAGAAGGAAGTAGGATTTGCAGAGTGGAGACGAACGAAAGGAGAAAGAGGAGGAGGAGGAGGAGGAGGAGGAGGAGGATGAGGAGGTCTGTGGGATCCTTGGTGATCTCTGAGCTTGGTTTTCATGCAGATGTTTCATGACCCGACTAGGTAACATAATCAGTGCTAGAAGGGAATGGGATTTGCAGAGTGGAGGCGAGGGAAAGTAGAAAGAGGAGGAGGAGGAGGAGGGGGAGGAGGAGGAGGAGGAGGAGGTCTGTGGGATCCTTGGTGGTCTCTGAGTTTGGTTTTCATGCAGATGTTTCGTGACCCAACTAGGTAACATCAGTGGTAGAAGGGAGTGGGGTTTGCAGAGTGGAGAAGAAGGGAAGGAGAAAGAGGAGGAGGACGAGGATGAGGAGGTCTGTGGGATCCTTGGTGGTCTCTCTGAGTTTGGTTTTCATGCAGATGTTTCATGACCCAACTAGGTAACATCATCAGTGCTAGAAGGGAATGGGGTTTGCAGAGTGGAGGCGAGGGAAAGGAGAAAGAGGAGGAAGAGGAGGAGGAGGTGGAGGTCTGTGGGATCCTTGGTGGTCTCTGAGCTTGGTTTTCATGCAGATGTTTCATGACCCAACTAGGTAACATCATCAGTGCTAGAAGGGAATGGGGTTTGCAGAGTGGAGGCGAGGGAAAGGAGAAAGAGGAGGAGGAGGAGGATGAGGAGGTCTGTGGGATCCTTGGTGGTCTCTGAGTTTGGTTTTCATGCAGATGTTTCATGACCCAACTAGGTATCATCAGTGGTAGAAGGGAGTGGGGTTTGCAGAGTGGAGGCGAGGGAAAGGAGAAAGGAGGAGGAGGAGGAGGAGGAGGAGGAGGAGGAGGTCTGTGGGATCCTTGGTGGTCTCTGAGCTTGGTTTTCATGCAGATGTTTCATGACCCAACTAGGTAACATCATCAGTGCTAGAAGGGAATGGGGTTTGCAGAGTGGAGGCGAGGGAAAGGAGAAAGAGGAGGAAGAGGAGGAGGAGGTGGAGGTCTGTGGGATCCTTGGTGGTCTCTGAGCTTGGTTTTCATGCAGATGTTTCATGACCCAACTAGGTAACATCATCAGTGCTAGAAGGGAATGGGGTTTGCAGAGTGGAGGCGAGGGAAAGGAGAAAGAGGAGGAGGAGGAGGATGAGGAGGTCTGTGGGATCCTTGGTGGTCTCTGAGTTTGGTTTTCATGCAGATGTTTCATGACCCAACTAGGTAACATCATCAGTGCTAGAAGGGAATGGGGTTTGCAGAGTGGAGGCGAGGGAAAGGAGAAAGAGGAGGAAGAGGAGGAGGAGGTGGAGGTCTGTGGGATCCTTGGTGGTCTCTGAGTTCGGTTTTCATGCAGATGTTTCATGACCCAACTAGGTATCATCAGTGGTAGAAGGGAGTGCAGTTGCAGAGTGGAGAAGAATGAAAGGAGAAAGAGGAGGAGGAGGAGGAGGAGGAGGAGGAGGAGGAGGAGGAGGTCTGTGGGGTCCTTGGTGGTCTCTGAGTTTGGTTTTCATGCAGATGTTTTGTGACCCAACCAGGTAACCTCATCAGTTCTAAAAGGGAGTAGGGTTTGCAGAGTGGAGAAGAAGGGAAGGAGAAAGAGGAGGAGGAGGAGGTCTGTGGGGTCCTTGGTGGTCTCTGAGTTGGTTTTCATGCAGATGTTTCGTGACCCAACCAGGTAACCTCATCAGTTCTAGAAGGAAGTAGGATTTGCAGAGTGGAGACGAACGAAAGGAGAAAGAGGAGGAGGACGAGGACGAGGAGGTCTGTGGGATCCTTGGTGATCTCTGAGCTTGGTTTTCATGCAGATGTTTCATGACCCAACTAGGTATCATCAGTGGTAGAAGGGAGTGGGGTTTGCAGAGTGGAGGCGAGGGAAAGGAGAAAGAGGAGGAGGAGGAGGAGGAGGAGGAGGAGGAGGAGGAGGTCTGTGGGATCCTTGGTGGTCTCTGAGCTTGGTTTTCATGCAGATGTTTCATGACCCAACTAGGTAACATCATCAGTGCTAGAAGGGAATGGGGTTTGCAGAGTGGAGGCGAGGGAAAGGAGAAAGAGGAGGAAGAGGAGGAGGAGGTGGAGGTCTGTGGGATCCTTGGTGGTCTCTGAGTTCGGTTTTCATGCAGATGTTTCATAACCCAACTAGGTATCATCAGTGGTAGAAGGGAGTGCGGTTGCAGAGTGGAGAAGAATGAAAGGAGAAAGAGGAGGAGGAGGAGGAGGAGGAGGAGGAGGAGGAGGTCTGTGGGGTCCTTGGTGGTCTCTGAGTTTGGTTTTCATGCAGATGTTTTGTGACCCAACCAGGTAACCTCATCAGTTCTAAAAGGGAGTAGGGTTTGCAGAGTGGAGAAGAAGGGAAGGAGAAAGAGGAGGAGGAGGAGGTCTGTGGGGTCCTTGGTGGTCTCTGAGTTGGTTTTCATGCAGATGTTTCGTGACCCAACCAGGTAACCTCATCAGTTCTAGAAGGAAGTAGGGTTTGCAGAGTGGAGACGAACGAAAGGAGAAAGAGGAGGAGGAGGAGGATGAGGAGGTCTGTGGGATCCTTGGTGATCTCTGAGCTTGGTTTTCATGCAGATGTTTCATGACCCAACTAGGTATCATCAGTGGTAGAAGGGAGTGGGGTTTGCAGAGTGGAGGCGAGGGAAAGGAGAAAGAGGAGGAGGAGGAGGAGGAGGAGGAGGAGGAGGAGGATGAGGAGGTCTGTGGGATCCTTGGTGGTCTCTGAGTTTGGTTTTCATGCAGATGTTTCATGACCCGACTAGGTAACATTATCAGTGCTAGAAGGGAATGGGATTTGCAGAGTGGAGGCGAGGGAAAGTAGAAAGAGGAGGAGGAGGAGGAGGAGGAGGAGGAGGAGGAGGTCTGTGGGATCCTTGGTGGTTTCTGAGTTTGGTTTTCATGCAGATGTTTCGTGACCCAACTAGGTAACATCAGTGCTAGAAGGGAGCAGGGTTTGCTGTCTGCTTAGATACTAGCGGTTTGCCCTGTTCGTTGGTGGGAATATTCC
>NC_138203.1:8959689-9047189 GCF_964194415.1 Vipera berus
CTCCTCTTCTTCCTCCTCTTCCCTCCTCCTCCTCCTCTTCCACTTCCTCTTCTTCTTCCTCCTCCTCCTCTTCCTCTGCCTTCTCCTCCTCTTCCTCCAGATGATTTCATGAAGCAGAGCCGGGGGATGCTCCTGCTTTACACCCTCAAGAACCCCTCTTTCCCCGAGTACGCCTTCGCCAGCGACAGCGGGATCATGTGCCTTGACATCCACGTTGACCACCCCTACCTGATTGCGGTGGGTTTCTACGATGGCAACGTGGCCATCTACAACCTGAAGAAACCCACTGCCACGCAGCCGGGCTACAAAAGCAGCAGCATGTCTGGGAAGCACACCGACCCCGTCTGGCAGGTAAGGACTGGGGCACTCAGCCCTTCTTCCTCCTCTGCCTCTCCGGCAGGCCTTCACGGTGAAAACTGAGTTGATTGGTAGACTCTCAAGTCTGATAGAAAAGAACCTTTGTAGCTCAGGCTTGAACTTGGAGTCCTTGGCGCTCTCCTGCTTGTTTTCTTGCAGACGTTTCATTACCTGACTAGGGAACGTCATCAGTGCATCTGAAAGGCTTTGAGGATGTTAACTAGGTCACATCCCCAGTGCCAGAAGGGAGTGGAGTTTGTGGAGAGGAGGAGGAGGAGGAGGAGGAGGAGGAGGAGGAGGAGGAGGAGGAGGAGGAGGAGGAGGAGGAGGAGGAGGAGGAGGAGGAGGAGGAAGACTGTGGAGTCCTTGGTCCTCTCTAAGCTTGGTTGTTTCCTTTCAGACGTTTCATTACCCAGTTGGGTAACATCATCAGTGCTAGAAGGGAGTGGAGTTTGTGGAGAGGAGGAGGAGGAGGAAGAGGAGGTGGAGGAGGAGGAGGAGGAGGTGGAGGAGGAGGAGGACTGTGGAGTCCTTGGTCCTCTCTAAGCTTGGTTGTTTCCTTTCAGACGTTTCATTACCCAGTTGGGTAACATCACCAGTGCCAGAAGGGAGTGGAGTTTGTGGAGAGGAGGAGGAGGAGGAGGAGGAGGAGGAGGAGGAGGAGGAGGAGGAGGAGGAGGAAGACTGTGGAGTCCTTGGTCCTCTCTAATCTTGGTTGTTTCCTTTCAGACATTTCATTACCCAGCTAGGTAACATCATCAGTGCTAGAAGGGAGTGGAGTTTGTGGAGAGGAGGAGGAGGAGAAGGAGGAGGAGGACGACTGTGGAGTCCTTGGTCCTCTCTAATCTTGGTTGTTTCCTTTCAGACATTTCATTACCCAGCTAGGTAACATCATCAGTGCTAGAAGGGAGTGGAGTTTGTGGAGAGGAGGAGGAGGAGGAGAATGAGGAGGAGGAGGACTGTGGAGTCCTTGGTCCTCTCTAAGCTTGGTTGTTTCCTTTCAGACGTTTCATTACCCAGTTGGGTAACATCACCAGTGCCAGAAGGGAGTGGAGTTTGTGGAGAGGAGGAGGAGGAGGAGGAGGAGGAGGAGGAGGAGGAGGAGGAAGACTGTGGAGTCCTTGGTCCTCTCTAAGCTTGGTTGTTTCCTTTCAGAGGTTTCATTACCCAACTAGGTAACATCGTCAGTGCTAGAAGAGAAGGGTTCCGTGGAATGGAAGAGGGGGAGGAAGGGGGAAGAAGAAAAGGAGGAGGACTGTGGGGTCCATGGTGCTCTTTGAGCTTCATTACCCAACTAGGTACGATAAGTATTAAACAGAGAATCTTCTGCCTTCCATCAAAAATGTTCTTTGAAGACAGGGAGGCAAATGCCCAGCAGAATCTCTTTCTCTGGAATTATCTGGAGAGAGTTAAGGGCTCTTTCCAAGAGGTCCAGGATATTCCACAGTAATAAACATACAACAACAACAAGACCACATTTTTCCGGGGAGTTGGACTTCCCGCAAACTATGCCGAAGATCAAATTAGTGTGTGTGTGTGGGGGGGGTGCTACCAAATTCTGCATACTCAATTTAAGCAACGGAAGCCCAATCCATTTTCTTGGAAGCTCTCCATATGTTCTCCTTTTAGTCTGCCGTTTTAGAAATGGAAGCTGTGGGACCAAAGAGGTCGGTCCCTGCTCCCAAAATTAATTATCCAAGTGATGAAGAGAGGAAGTCCATTACCTTATTCCAGGGGTAGGCAACCTCGGCTCTTTTATGACTCGTGGACTTCAACTCCCAGAATTCCTGAGTCAGCATAGCTCAGCTTGGAAACTTCTCCCTTTCCCCTCAGCATGGCTGGCTCAGGAATTCTGGGAGTTGAAGTCCACCAGTCATAAAAGAGCCAAGGTTGCCTACCCTTGCCTTAGACATATGGACTTCAACTCCCAGAATTCCTGAGCTGTCATGGCTCAGCTTGGAAACCTCTCCTTTTCCCCTCAGCATGGACGGCTCAGGAATTCTGGAAGTTGAAGTCCACCAGTCATAAAAGAGCCAAGGTTACCTACCCCTGAGCAAGACGGATCGAGGACATCAGCCAAGTCCTGAGGGCCCAATTGGCAAAAGAAAGCTCAGGACCATAGGGGTTGGAAACAGGCAGAAGAGGCCGTCAGCCTGCGGTGGATGGACAATGTTTCCTGTGTTGTGATTGGAGCAGTGGGCTAATGCCTCCTTAAGTAACACCAGCTGCCTGCAATTAGTGCAGGTTCGCATCCCACCAGGCTCAAGGTTGACTCAGCCTTCCATCCTTCCCAGGTAGGTAAAATGAGGACCCAGATTGTTGGGGGCAATTAAGCTGACTTTGTAATAATGCCGCTTGGGGTGTGTGTGAAAGCCCTAATAAGCAGGCATATACATAGAATGAAGGCTACTGCTAAGCTTGTAAGCCGCCCTGAGTCTTCGGAGAAGGGCGGGATATAAATGGAATTAAAAATAAAAAAATAAAAAAATTCCGTGCAAGCCTGTGATCCCGACACCTGAGTCTGGGGAATAAAATCTGAGGAGGAGGAGGATCAGAGTCGGAGGAAGGCTCTGATGAGCTCCAAGACTTACATTCCAGTGAGGAGCCTGGCCCTTCCGCTGGATCTGACTCGGAAGACGCCCAGCTGGAGGAAATGAGAGACACCCGCAAACGAAGACAGGCCAGGAGAGTAGGCCAGAGGGAGGCAATGGGGCGACTCCGGAGAAGGCATTGAGAAGCCACGCCTTGAGGACTGAATTACAAAAGGGGAATGTGTGGGCGGTGCTGGTTGCTGAAGGCAACGGTTGCAAAGTACTTCACGGGACCATGTTCTGTTGGTATTGCCGGTGACCAATTCTCTGTTTTACATTGTGTTTCGTGTGGAGAATTTCCTCCATTTGGATTGTGTTTTGTTGCTTTTTGTTTTTGGACCATTTGGCAGGTGTGTTACCAATATTAAAAGGGCTTTTGTTTTCTTCTGAGTCTCCAGCCTATTTCTCAAAAGGGCTTTTGTCCTTCTGCATTTAACATAGGCCGGGACTGAACATTTCCCTGAAAGTAAGGCCTATCCCGAAAATAAGCCCTAGCTTGATTTTGTGGGGTGGGCCTTATAGAAGCCCTATCCCCAAAAATAAGCCCCTTGGGTTGCCAAGCATCCGAATTTCAATCGGGTGACTATGCCGCAACGGTCGTAAAGTGTGAAAGACGGTCAGGAGTTCCCTTTTTTCGGCGCCGTTGCTAGCTTTGCAAGGGTCACGAAATGGAACAGTTGCAAGCCGAGGAATGTCCATTCTGCTGGCGAAAGCCGCAGCTGCTTTTAAATATCCGTGTTTTTTTTCTTCCTTTCCTTCCCAGGTAAAGTGGCAAAAAGATGACATGGACAACAATTTGAATTTCTTCTCGGTCTCTTCGGATGGCCGCATCGTCTCCTGGACCTTGGTTAAGGTAAGGAAGGGCTCCCTCCCAGTTGGCCTTGTGTAGCTTTGGCCTTGACTTAAGGATGCTGTGGGCGGCTTCTTCCCCCTCTCTCTTCTGGAGGCAAAGCTGGGTTGACCCACAGCACTAACCCCTGGTTTGTTCAGTAGCCAGAGCCGCGCTAAGCTAGAACCCAGGCAAGAAAAATTAGCCTGTGAACCAGACCATGGATTGTAATGCTGATTGGCAGTAAAATGTTGCAGCCCCACCCCCACCCCCCGCAACCAGCAGGCCACCTCTCAATGACCCTCCCCAATGGAACCTCCCCATCACGAGACCCATTGAAAGACCCCTCCCCCCACCTGACATGACTCACACCTGACCCTTTGCAAGACCCTCACTTGACACACCCACACCTGACCCATCGCAGGACCTACTGACCACCACGCAAAGCCCTTACAAGCAGAACACTGACAACGACGTCCCCTAAACTCCACTGAAGGCGTTACCTGGCTTGGTAACGAAACGTTTGGAAACCAACCCACAAGCTAGGACAACGCACCTCCACCCTGGGGTATTGCAGCTCCCTAATAGCAACAGCAATAGCAACAGCACTTAGTCTTAATATACCGCTTCAGAGTGCTTTACAGCCCTCTCTATGCAGTTTACAGAGTCAACATGTTGTCCCCAACAATCTGGCTCCTCATTTTACCAATCTCAGAAGGATGGCAGGCTGAGTCAAGATAGATAGATAGATAGATAGATAGATAGAGAGAGAGAGAGAGAGAGAGAGAGAGAGAGAGAGAGAGAGAGAGAGAGAGAATAGCAGTAGCATTTAGATTATATACCGCTTCACAGTGCTTTGCAGCCCTCTCTACGCGGTTTATAGAGTCAGCCTCTTGCCCCCAACAATCTGGCTCCTCATTTTACCGACCTCGGAAGGATGGAAGGCTGAGACAACCTTGAGCTGGTCAGGATCAAACTGCTGACAGTCGGCAGAGTTGGCCTGCAATACCTTATTCTAACCACTGTGCCACCATGGCTATCATCTATCTGTCTGTCTGTCTGTCTGTCTGTCTGTCTGTCTGTCTGTCTGTCTGTCTGTCTGTCTATCTATCTATCTATCTATCTATCTATCTATCTATCTATCTATCTATCTATCTATCTATCTATCTATCATTTATCTATCTATAGCAATAGCAATAGCACTTAGACTTATATACCGCTTCACAGTTCTTTACTGCCCTCTCTAAGTGGTTTATAGAGTGAGCATATTGCCCCCATCAATCTGGCTCCTCATTTTACCGTCCTTGGAAGGATGGAAGGCTGAGTCAACCTTGAGCCAGTCAGGATCGAACTGCGAAACTGCAGGCAGCCAGCAGGCAGCAGAAGTAGCCTACAGTATTACACTCTAACCACTGCGCCACCACGGCTCATACAATCATAAATTCATTTCTCTGTGGACACCTTCAACATGCCCGAAAACAAATGCTATTTGGGCATTTCTTGTTCATACTGCAATCCTTTTTTTAAAAAAATATTTTATTAAAATATTTATGAATACAGAAATACAAAAGAAAATAGTAGGAAAATGAGGGAGGGAAAGGGGAAGGGAAAAGTGTGGGGCAAAGGGAAAAAAGAAAGAAAAGCCATTGACTTGACTCTCTTTGGTGGAGTGGAATAAGATAATAATAACAAACCTCAACTTTTTAGGCCAGGGGTCTTCAAAGTTGGCCCTTTTATGACTTGTGGACTTCAACTCCCAGAATTCCTCAGCCAGGCATGCTGGTTGAGGAATTCTGGGAGTTGAAGTCCAGAAGTCATTAAAGGGCCAAGTTTGAAGACCTCTGTTTTAGGCCCTCAGGTGTCATGTCACTCCTAACTGTTCTCTTTCTTATGCCAGATATGGCTAGTTCCTTTAGTGTCATAGATGTTCCACTAAGAGGGACAAAGAGCGAGTCAGCTGTCTACAGAGGTGAAAGATGCTTTCCTTGGTTCAGCTAGCCCAGGGGTCTTTAAACTTGGCCCTTTGATGACTTGTGGACTTTAACTCCCAGAATTCCTCAACCAGCTGCCTGAGGAATTCTGGGGGTTGAAGTCCACAAGTCATCAAAGGGCCATGTTTGAAGACCCCCTGCTTTAGATCTATGAGATTGAGCATTCTATGATTGGATTCTTGTCTGGGAAAAGTGTTCAATGAATTGTGCTCCATTTTACCTACCTTTCTTGCCTAGCAGATAATCACTTAAATATGAGCCAACCGTGTGCTGCAGCTGCCCCAAAAGCCAACACAGTGCTAGGCTGCATTTACAGAGGGATAGAATCAAGATGACGTGAAGTGCTAATATCACTTTACAAGGCCTTGCTAAGGTCACACTTGGAATACTGCATCCAGTTTTGGCCACCGCAATGTAAAAAAAAAAAGGTTGAGACTCTAGAAAGAGTGCAAAGAGCAACAAGAATGATCAGGGGATCAGAGGCTAAAACTTATAAAGAACAGTTACTGGAATTGGGTATGTATAGTTTAATGAAAAAAAGGACCAGGGATGACATGATAGCAGTCTTCCAATATCTAAGGGGCTGTCCCAAAGAAGAGGGAGCCAGGCTGTTCTCCAGAGCACCTGAGAGCAGGACAAGAAGCAACGGATGGAAACTAACCAAAGAGAGAAGCAACCTAGAACTAAGGAGAAACTTCCTGACAGTTAGAACAATTAATCAGTGGAACAACCTCCCTCCAGAAGTTGTGGGTGCTATAACATTGGAAGTTTTTAAGAAGAGATTGGACAACGATTTGTCTAAAATGGTATAGGGTTTTCTGTCTGAGTAGGGGGTTGGACTAGAAGACCTCCAAAGTCCCTTCTATTCTACCATTCTATTTTCTATTTTCTATTTTCTATTTTCTATTTTCTATTTTCTATTTTCTATTCTATTCTATTCTATTCTATTCTATTCTATTCTATTCTATTCTATTCTATTCTATTCTATTCTATTCTATTCTATTCTATTCTATTCTATTCTATTCTATTCTAGTTTAATGAAGAGAAGGGTGAGGTGGGACATGATAGCAAGTTTTCCAGTATCTCAGGGGTTGCCACAAAGAAGAGGGAGTCAAGCCATTCTCCAAAGCACCTGAAGGCAGGAGAAGAAGCAACTAATCAAGGAGAGAAGCAACCTGGAACTAAGGAGAAACTTCCTGACAGTTAGAACAATCAACCAGCCTGCCTGCAGAAGCAGTGAATGCTCCAACACTGGAAGCTTTTAAGAAGACTGGACAACCATTTGTCCGAAATGGTATAGAGTTTCCTGCCTGAGCAGGGGGTTGGACTAGATGACCTCCAAGGTCCCTTCCAACATTATGATTATGATTGATTATGATTATGGTTATGGTTATGGTTATGATTCTATTCTATTCTATTCTATTCTATTCTATTCTATTCTATTCTATTCTATTCTATTCTATTCTATTCTATTCTATTCTATTCTATTCTATTCTATTCTATTCTATTCTATTCTATTCTATTCTATTCTATCCTAAAGTGAATCACTGCAGTTGTTAAGTTAATCACATGGTCGTGAAGTGAATCTGGCTCCTCCATCGACTTTGCATGTCAGAAAGTCGCAAAAGGGGATTACGTGACCCCAGCATGCTGCAACCATCATAAATATGATTCACTTGCCAAGCATTTGAATTTTGATCACATGACCCTGGGGATGCTGCAGCAGTCCCAAGTGTGAAAAATGGTCATAAGTCCCTTTTTTCCCCAGGGCCATTGTAACTTTGAATGGTCACTGCACGAACTGTTGTAAGCTGGGGACTAGCTGTATTGTCAGCTGGAGCTGAGTCTTCTCTGCCTTCACAATTCCCACTACAGCCGTCTACAGCTACTGGCAGATTCTCGGATATATACACTTTTATACGTCCTCTTTCCTTTTTCTGCCTTTCTAATACCCTCATTGTTCTTTTAAGGCTCAACTTCTTCCCAAATCCCCATTGTGCAAAACTTATTCAGATCCCTGAAGCCGTTTCCAAAAATAAAGACGTTGGGACGTTGTTCTTGAAATGAGAGAGCTGAGCTGTGCTTTGTTGGGAGGTTTTGATGGGGAGTGAACCTGTAATGTTGGATTTTTTCTTCTTCTTCTTCTTGCATTCATCCTTTTCAGGACTCTTAAAGCCCAACAAAGGGAAAGGCAGCAATTCGTACGATGAAAAATCCTCGCAGTCTAAGCTCAGCCTGCTCTGATGAAAAAGAAGGGAATTGTAGCCCTTTAGACGTATTCTTTTGGGGGCTGGCTCCATGCCATGGCTAAGCCATAGCTTGTTTAATCATTATTGCCACGAATCTCAGTTGGCTTGGGTCCCGTATCACTGATCCGCAAGCCATGCGGAACAAATTATGCTAAGCCAAAACCAACCAAGCTACGTTTCGAAAGCGCCTCGCCTTCCAACGCTGACCCTCTGCGTATAGGCAGCGTTTGAATAAAGATTTTTCTATTTATTCTGCGACTATGAATCCTTTGGTGGAGCCATAAGTGTCCCGTGGAAGCCAATTTGGCATGGTGGTTAGGGCACCGGGCTAGAAAGCATGAGTCCCACCTGAGGCATGAATACTGGCTGGGTGACTTTGAGCCTATCACCAGGAGACGGTGAGTTCTAGTCCTGCCTTAACCTTGAAATCCGGCTGGGTGACTTTGGGACCATCGCCAGGAGATCCTAGACTCGTCCAACTTGGGCAGTTTTAAGACTTTGGACTTCGGGTGCCAGAGTTCCCCAGCCAGCAGGGAAATGAGATCCCTTGCCAAGGGATCCTTGGTACTCTCTGAACTTGGTTGTTTTCTTGCAGACATTTCATGATTCAACTAGGTAACAGCATCAGTGCTAGAAGGGATTGGGGTTTGTGGAGAGGAGGAGGAGGAGGAGGAGGAGGAAGGCCGTGGGGTCCTTGCTGCTCTTACAGACATTTCATGATTCAACTAGGTAACAGCATCAGTGCTAGAAGGGATTGGGGTTTGTGGAGAGGAGGAGGAGGAGGAGGAAGGCCGCAGGGTCCTTGGTGCTCTCTGAACTTGGTTGTTTTCTTGCAGACATTTCATGATTCAACTGGGTAACATCATCAGTGCTAGAAGGGATTGGGGTTTGTGGAGAGGAGGAGGAGGAGGAGGAGGAGGAGGAGGAGGAGGAGGAAGGCCGTGGGGTCCTTGCTGCTCTTGCAGACATTTCATGATTCAACTAGGTAACACCATCAGTGCTAGAAGGGATTGGGGTTTGTGGAGAGGAGGAGGAGGAGGAAGAGGAGGAGGGGGAGGGGGAGGATGAGGAAGGCCGCGGGGTCCTTGCTGCTTTTTGAGCTGGGTTGTTTTCTTGCTGATGCTTCATTATCTGACTAGGTAACATCCTCAGTGCTAGAAGGAAGTAAGGTTTGCGGGGGGGAGGAGGAGGAGGAGGAAAAAAAAGAGGACAGTGGGGTCCTTGGTGCTCTCTGAGCTGGGTTGTTTTCCTGCAGATGCTTCATTATCCAACTAGGGAACATCCTCAGTGCTAGAAGGGAGAGGGGTTTGCTCTCTCTGTGAATATATATCCCGGTGGCTTGCCCTGTCACTGTTGATGGGACTATTAAATGAACCAAGAGCAAACCCAACTCCCTTCAAGCAATGATGATGTTGCCTGGTTGGGTAGTGCAGGCTGGCTGGGGAATTCTGGGGCTTGAAGTCCACAAGTCTTAAAAGTTGCCAAGATTGGACATCCCTGGCCTAGATGGATGTATGATGGGACACTGTGGAACGTGTGGGATGTACAAGGTTCCCGTTGCCACTGTGTTTCCATAAGTTATTGGACCCCTTCAGGAAGCATTCGGCACATTCCTCCTCTTCTTTGCTCTTAAATCCCTCCGAGAAGGTTGCGTCCTGCTGCCCACGTGGCTCTGATCTTTCTTCTCCCCACAGAATGAACTGGTCCACACAGACATCATCAAGCTGCTGGTTGAAGGGACGACGGTGGAGGGGCCGGAGGGGCTGCAGCTGCAGACCATGGGTACAGGCTCCAATTGAAGGGGGAAAAAACACGTTTGTAGCTCAGGGGTCCTTGGTGCTCTCTGAACTTCCTTGCAGACCTTTCGTGACCCAACTAGGTGACACCATCAGTGCTAGAAGGGAGGGGGAGTTGTGGGGCAGGGGACGAGAAGGAGGAGGAGGAGGAGGATGTCATCATCTTTGGGGTCCTTAATGCTCTCTGGCCTTAGTGATTTTCTTGCAAACGTTTTGTTATCCAACTAGGGGACATCATCAGTGCTAGAAGAGGAGGGGATTGTGCTGGAGGTTTTTAAAACGAGACTGGACAATCACCTGGCTGGGATGGTATAGGTCCTCTTGCTTGAGCAGCGGGCTGGACTAGAAGACCTCCAAGGTCCCTTCCAGCTCTATTCTATTCTACTCTACTCTACTCTACTCTATTCTACTCTATTCTATTCTACTCTACTCTATTCTATTCTATTCTATTCTATTCTATTCTATTCTATTCTATTCTATTCTATTCTATTCTATTCTATTCTATTCTATTCTATTCTATTCTATTCTATTCTATTCTATTCTACTCCATATTTTCCATTCCATTCCATTTCATTCCATTCCATATTTTCTATTCTGTTCCATTCCATTCCATTCCATTCCATTCCATTCCATTCCATTCCATTACATTCTATTCTATTCTATTCTATTCTATTCTATTCTATTCTATTCTATTCTATTCTATTCTATTCTATTCTATTCTATTCTATTCTATTCTATTCTATTCTATTCTATTCTGTTCTGTTCTATTCCACTCCATATTTTCTATTCTATTCTATTCTATTCTATTCTATTCTATTCTATTCTATTCTATTCTATTCTATTCTATTCTGTTCTGTTCTGTTCTATTCCACTCCATATTTTCTATTCTATTCTATTCTATTCTATTCTATTCTATTCTATTCTATTCTATTCTATTCTATTCTATTCTATTCTATTCTATTCTATTCTATTCTGTTCTGTTCTATTCCACTCCATATTTTCTATTCTATTCTATTCTATTCTATTCTATTCTATTCTATTCTATTCTATTCTATTCTATTCTATTCTATTCTATTCTATTCTATTCTATTCTATTCTATTCTATTCTATTCTATTCTATTCTATTCTATTCTATTCTATTCTATTCTGTTCTGTTCTGTTCTATTCCACTCCATATTTTCTATTCTATTCTATTCTATTCTATTCTATTCTATTCTATTCTATTCTATTCTATTCTATTCTATTCTATTCTACTCCATATTTTCCATTCCATTCCATTTTATTCCATTCCATATTTTCTATTCTGTTCCGTTCCATTCCATTCCATTCCATTCCATTCCATTCCATTCCATTCCATTCCATTCCATTCCATTCCATTCTATTCTATTCTATTCTATTCTATTCTATTCTATTCTATTCTATTCTATTCTATTCTATTCTATTCTATTCTATTCCACAGTCCTCCTCCTCCTCCTCCTCCTCCTCCTCCTCCTCCTCCTCCTCCCTTCTAGCACTGATGATGTTCCCTAGTTGGGTGATGTAACATCTCCAAGAAAACAGCCAAGCTCAGAGACCACCATGGGCTCCATGAGACAGCTTGAATTTCCCTTCATTTCCTACCTTATCTGCATCAAAAGCAGTCATTCGAAACAGGATTCTCTTAACAGCCTCCCATGTCAGCAAGTGGTAGAAAATTCTGGCGAGCGGTGAGAGAAACAAGAGGCCCCTCCTGACTGGAAGTTCTTCAGACGAGTCAAAGGATGGTTTCTTAAGTCTCTGAAAATGACCTAACCTCGATTTGAATCCCTTTGATCACACGAAGCAGCAGCCGGTGTAGCTCAGGAATTCTGGCTCAAGAAACCTACGGCTCCTGTTGCTTTGGGGAAACCCCTGAGCAAATTCCCATGAGAATAAAAAGGCAACCAAAGGCCCAGCCACGTCTTTGTGAGGTTGGCCATCTTCTTCCGCGTTGCCGGTGTGTGGTGGTAGAGGAAGGGTAGACAGACAAACAGCTGGTTCCCTGGCAGATGTGGTCCTCCCACAATCTCAGCTTTCCATCAATTAGCTCAAAAGAACTCTACATTTAGCAAAGGCCTCGTGTTGAGCGAAACCCAGCAGAAATATGTTTCCCCAAATATTTTGCAGCCTTATTGATTTTTTTTTCCCCTCTTGGTTTTCCCAACAGGCTGTGGGACTTCATTTGATTTTCACAAGAAGATTGATTATCTGTTCCTCGTGGGTACCGAGGAAGGCAAAATCTACAAGGTAAGAGAGACTTTCTCATAAAACTAGGTTGTATTTTTTGGTCATGGAGCACAGGTGGCCTTTCCTGTTAAGCAAAATGTCTCAGAGGTCTATGAGCTTCCCTTAAATAGAGCTGGTAAATATCTCCCAATGGGGAGGTGCTAGAAAAATTGTGAACGCATCACACTGGTGGATTTAGGAAGAGGCAGTCTTAAGGCTCGGGACTGATCGACGATGTCAGATGGCTGAGTACAATAATTTAACCTTTAATTATGGCATTCTTCTTGGGGAAAATCTAATCTTCCCCATCTTTCTTTCTTTTTGGGGGGGAGGTGTGAGTTATGAATTGTTCCCCCCCCTCCCCCTCTTCCCTCCCCTTCCCTCTGCCTCTTCCCTCTCCTCTCCTCTCCTTTCCTTTTCTTTTTTCTTGGCAAGAATTTTGGAAGTGGTTTGCCATTGTCTTCCTCCTATTTCTCAAAGTGAGTGACTGGCTGAAAGTCACCCAGCTGGCCTCATGCCTAAAACTCACATTCTCCGGGTTTCTAGGCTGATGCCTTAACTACTACACCGAACTGGTTGTCTTAAATTTTAAATGCTATGTATTTTATTTTATTTTAAAATAATAATAATAATAATAATTTAATTTCTATACCGCCCTTCTCCCGAAGGACTCAGTGTACAGGGCAATAAATACAATAAAAATACAATGTACAAAAGTTAAGAAAGAATTAAATAATGTAGCCCAATTACAGTAAAAATTAATAAAATTAATATTAAAAGACCCCAAACCCATCAGACCAGGCCGGCTTGTTCAAATAAATACGTTTTTAGGTCACGGCGGAAGGAGCGAAGGTCAGGAGCCATCCAGAGCTCAACCGGTAAACAGTTCCAAAGGTCTGGCGCGCCCACAGAGACTGCCCTCTGCCTGGGGGTCGCCAGTCGACACTCTTTGACCTGTATCGCTAGGCATATTGCATTCAGTTTTGGTTGCCACATTAGAAAAAAGATGGTGAGACTCTGGAAAGAGTGCAGAGAAGAGTAACAAAGATGAGTCCTTCGGGAGAAGGGCGGTATAAAAATTTAATAAATAAATAAAAATAAATAAATGATTAAGGAGCTGCAGGTTAAAACATATGAAGAACGATTGCTGGAATTGTGGGTGTCTAGTTTAATGAAAAGAAAGATTAGGGGTACCATGATAGCAGTGTTACAATATTTGAGGGGCTGCCACAAAGAGGAGGAGGTCAACCTATTCTCCAAAGCACCAGAAGGCAAGACAAGAAACAGCAGATGGAAACTAACCAAGGAGAGAAGCAACCTGGAACTAAGGAGAAACTTCCTGACAGTTAGAACAATGAACCAGTGGAACAACCTGCCTCCAGAAGCTGTGAATGTTCCAACACTGGAAATTTTTAAAAAGAGACTGGACAACCACTTATCTGAAATGGTATACGTTCTCCTTCTTGAGCAGGGGGCTGGACTAGAAGACCTCCAAGGTCCCTTCCGACTCTGTTATTCTGTTCTGTGGTTTTTTTGAAGACTTCAGAATGGGGAAAAATAAATCAGTCAAGCAAGTGATTTCCTTATATGGTTTGTTTTAAAAAAATGGGTTTGGGGGCTTTGACATACAGTTAGAATAAAAGATCAGTGTAAGGAACAAATTTAGTACCCTTATTTAGAATATAAAAGAGAACCTATGGAATGAGGACTCATAATGAGACCAAGTCTGGAGGGGGAAAAACTTTGCCAAAATTCAGACTACAGCTCTGAAACTATCGTGATACTCAGGGAAAGATGGAGGGTAAAATCTTTTAGCAATAAGCCTCCACAGGCATGATGGGGGCTTTCGTCATGCAAGGAAGGACCAGGATCGTCCCACTCAAAAGCCATAAGAAAGAGAAGGAAATGTCAAGGAAAAAAAGAAGCACATTTTAAAGAAAGTTAAGGAAATGACCAGAATCACACCTAAATTAAGATTGCTCAATCATGGAAAATATCTAATAAAATTAAATGAAGATTGAAAAGTCTATAGCGATGTCCTTAAAAACACACATGCATGCACACAGCGGTGTTTCATTCTCTAATCCTGTTTTTAAGGACTTTGTTATAAACTTTTCAATTTTCATTTAATTTTATTAGATATTTTTCCATGATTGAGCAATCTTAATTTAGGTGTGATTTTGGTCATACGTATATATATGTATATATATATACACGTATGTGTGTGTGTATATATATATATGCGTGTGTGTGTGTGTGTGTGTGTGTATGTGTATGTATATATATATATATATATATATATATATATATATATTCCTTGATAAGATTAAAAATACGAATCCCAGGCATGTTAAAATTAACAAACAAATGAACACTGGGATAGAATTAAAAACTAAAACAGTTTTTATTGCTGAAAAATCAAGCTTTCGTTGGCCAACTGCCAACGTCATCAGGATGGAGATGCTGGGGTGGGGAGATTCCGTTTATACTGTTGGTGTCTGCACTCTGCTCATGGAGCATGCTCAGATCTGTTTGTTGAGGTCTGCCGTATTTCTTTGAGTTGTCGCGCATCCGTTTTTGGGATGTATTTGTCTCTGGGTATCTGTTGTTAAAAGTGAATTGTTTATAGCTCCATGTGTTGTAGCCATAACCCTGGTCATTGTCCGTGTTCTCATGCCAGGGATCTTAAATGGTTGTTGCTCTTCTTCCTTGTGTTCGACATTGCAGAGTGGTTGTGTGCTGGTGCAACCTTGGATTTGATGCAATGAGATAATTTGTGAATTCTTGCGCTGTTTGTCTTCATGTCGCGCACGTCGTTGCTCTTCCCAATTTTTTAGTGCCTGGTATGCAGGGGGGAGGTCTATATGCCGGTTGATGGAGGAATGGTTTGAAAACCAGGCTTCCTTAAACAGGCGGCCGCCTTTAGTGTTGTCACTGGCAATAGCCTCAGTCCCTGCTAGATTAAAGGCATGGTTGTGTGTAGCCATGTGCGTCCACACCTGTGAACGTTGTTCTTGTCTTCTAATAGCAAGCTTGTGTTCATGCACCCTAGTCCTCAGTCGTTTTGCTGTCTCCCCAATGTAATTGCAATTGCAATTCTGGCATGATATCTTGTATACGACCGAGGCTTTTTCTTCATTGGGGAGTGGATCTTTAGGGCGCATGACGCAAGCTCGTAAGGTCCGATCAGGTCTGTGGGCAACACCGACTTTGTGAGGGGTTAGTATGCGCGCTGTGGCCTCGGATACACCGTGGATATAAGGCAGTGTTATCCGTGATGTTAAGGCGTTGTTACATTCATGGCGGGTAGGTTCACTTGGCCTGCTGTATTGTCTGATGAAGTTAGACGGGTACCCGTTGTTTTTGCAGACACGATAAAGGTGGCGTCTTTCTTCCCTTTTTGCCTTATTCGTGCTGCAATGCGTATCTATACGTCTAAAGAGGGTTCTGATACAGCTGGCCTTATGGGTTGTGGGGTGATTACTTTCGTAATGAAGTATCCTGTCCGTATGGGTGGATTTACGGTAGACCGATGTGTGTAACGAGCCATCAGGTTGACGCCTAACTAACACATCTAAGAAGGGCAAAGCCCCATTGGTCTCTTCTTCTGCGGTGAAGCGGATATCAGGATAGATGGAATTGAGCTTCCTCATCAGCCTGTCCTTGTCCTGCTTTTTGACAATCACAAAGGTGTCATCCACGTATCTCACCCAAAACTTGGGCCGACATGTGGACATCACGCGGGTCTCTAGCTGTTGCAGGACTGCTTCTGCAATGACACCCGAGATGGGGGACCCCATAGGGGTGCCCTTCACCTGTTCATAAATGGTGCCTTGAAATGTAAAAAACGTTTTCAGGCATAGGGACGTAAGCTGAAGCAGATCTTCGTTGTTAAGTGAATCTTGATGTTGCCCCACTCCCTGCTGTTGCAAGCAGTCCCCAATTACAGCAAGTGCTAAGTTTTGTGGAATTGAGGTGAATAGGGAGGTGACATCATAGGAAATCATGATCTCCCCCTCCTCTATGCTGACGGATCTAATTTTCTCTAAAAATTCACTAGAGGAGTTCACAGTGGTGTCATTGTTCATTACTAGATATCTTAATCTGCCATATAGCCATTTGGCCAGCCCTGAGGTTGGAGTTCCCCTAAAAGACACAATGGGTCTTAGGGGAGCTCCTTCCTTATGGATCTTGGGGAGTCCATAAAATCTGGCAGTGGGCGCATCTTTGGGGCGCATAGTTCTTAAAGCCTCCTCCCCAATTTTCCCTTGCCGTTTTAATCTATCCAGTACCTTGGAAATTTGGTTCTTGAGGGTTGTCATGGGGTCTTTTTTGACAGTCCGGTAAGCATATATATATATATATATATATATATATATATATATATATATATATATATATATATATATATATATATATATATGTATATATATATTGCTCAAAAAAATAAAGGGAACAGAAAATAAGACATTCTACTATTAAATACAGCACATTGTGTTGTTTAAGTGTTCCCTTTATTTTTTTGAGCAGTATACATACATACATACACACACACATACATATACACATACATACACACACATATATACATATACACATACATACACACACATATATACATATACACATACACACACACATATACATATACATACATACATTAAGTCGAGAAAGAAAGAAGGGAGGAGAAAGAAAAGAAAAAGGAAAGACAAAAATAAAGAGGGGAGAAAGAAAAAAGTAGAAAGAAAAGAGAGAAAGAAAGAAGGAAAGAAAGAAAGAGAAAAAAGGCCAGCTGTCAAATAGGAAAATGCCAGATGCGCTTGAAATATGATTCAACTGTTTAAATTAGCAGGAAAGGAGCCATTTAAATGCTAACAGCTCTATTTCAATAATATAGAACAAGATTGTGTGGGCTGCAGAAAGTTCCATGTCTGTAGGGAAAGTAAATGCAAGAAGATGTGCAGACTTTTGCATAGAAAGTTTTGCTTAAGATCTTACAAAAAAAGGGGAATAAAGCCACACCTGGAGAGGAATCAAAAAGCGGAATAAGCTGATTTCAGTCTATGGAAGATAAGACTCAAGACATCTGGTGAAAGGAGAAAAATTACAGGTTTCTTTTTTTTACTTAATCGATTACCACAAAGCCTTTGGTTGCACAAGTCCTAAAGAATAGAGGGTTGGAGGGAGGCATTAAAGCGAACGGATGTGCCAGAACATCTGATTCTTCTTCTGGGGGAATCTGAAAGTTAGAAGTGGGGTTGGAGAAACCAGGGGAGGGGTGGGCTTCAGAATAAGAAGAGAGCGAGACTTAAGGTTTATTTATTGTATTTGTCGATCAAATTTACAGGCAGTCCTTGACTTAACAACGGTTCATTTAGTGACTGTTCGAAGTTACAACGGCACTGACTTATGACTATTTTTTTCAACCTCACGATCCTTGTAGCATCCCCACGATCCTGTGATCAAAATTCAGACACTTGGCAACTATTTATGACGGTCTCAGCATCCCGAGGTCAGGTCAAACAAGCAAAGTCAATGGGGAAGCTGGATTGACTTAACAACCTTAACAACTCCAGTGATTCAATTAACAAAGGTCGTAAAATGGGGCAAAACCCACTTAACAAACGTCTCGCTTGGCAGAATGTTTGGGCTCCGTCGTGGTCTTAAGTCGAGGACTTCCTGTATTTTGCTAGAAATGATTCCGGGTGACGTGCAATAATTACATACCATAATTGATTAAAAATATGTATTTATCCCTCTGCGACCACCAGACCACACATTCGACAAGCTAAATTTAGGGTCTGCGGTGTCCTGCGGTCATGCAACCACGTTTTTTGCCCAAACCCATCATTTACTTCCTTTTTTGTGGCTCAAATCACTGCCATTGCAAACCAGCTTTTACCTAATAACTGCAGATTTGCTTAACAGCTGCCTTAAAGAAGGTCATAAAATCAGGTCACGCACATGACCAAAACCACTTATTACTGTCACAAACTCAGACTGTGATAGGCGGGCTCCATTCCGCTCGTAACTCAAGAACTACCTTGAACTCAGGGGTCTCCAAACTTGGCTGCTTTAAGACTTGTGGACTTTGAAGACCCCTGAGCTAGCCCCATGTTTTTCACACTTGGCCCCTTTAAGAGGTGTGGACTTCGACTCCCAGAATTCCCCAGCCACTGTGGAACCAAAACAAAGGCAAGCCTTCCTCTAAAGCAGGGGTGTCCAATCTTGGCCCCTTTAAGGTCTCTGGACTTCAACTCCCAGAATTCTCCAGCCAGCCTTGCTCGTAACCCAAGAACTACCTCGAACTCAGGGGTCTCCAAACTTGGCCACTTTAAGACTTGTGGACTTCAACTCCTAGAATTCCTCAGCCAGGCACACTGGCCGAGGAATTCTGGGAATTGAAGTCCACAAGTCTTAAAGCAGCCAAGTTTGAAGACCCCTGCTCTAACTTATTTGTCAAACTGTTCCTAAATGAAAATAAAGTGCCCTTGAAAGCCTTCCAGCATTCTGCCTGATAAAGCCTTAATTTCTAGCTGCAGAACCGTTAGAGCATGGCATATTTCCACCCGAGCAGAAGTTGCTCAGTTAATATCCATTTTGGAAGCCCAGAAGTCATTATCTTAATCACACCAGGCCTGTCTCAATAACTGAATTGTTTCTCCGTGAAAACAGATGCGGCGCCTTAACCAGCCACTGCTGTGCTATGCATTTGGATTACAGAATAACAGTTGGAAGTGTCCTTGGAGGTCTTCTAGTCCAGGGGTCTCCAACCTTGACCACTTTATGATTTGTGGACTGCAACTCCCAGAATTCCTCAGCCAGCATGGCTGGCTGAGGAATTCTGGTACTTGAAGTCCACAAGTCATAAAGTTCCAAGGTTGGGGAATTCTTCTCTAGTACAACTCCCTGCTCAGGCAGGAAACTATATGAGTTCAGACAAATGGTTGTCTGATGTATTCTTAAAAACCTCCAGTGTTGGAGCACCCACAACTTCTGAAGGCAAGCTATTCCACTGGTTAATTGCTCCAGCAGTGTGCTGCATCTGCCAAAAAAGCCAACACAGTGCTAGGCTGCATTAACAGAGGGACAGAATCAATATCACGTGAAGTGTTAATACCGCTTTATAACGCCTTGGTAAGGCCATACTTGGAACACTGCATCCAGTTTTGGTCACCACGATGTAAAAAAGATATTGAGACTCTAGGAAGAGTGCAGAGAAGAGCAACAAAGATGATCAGGGGACTGGAGGGTAAAACATATGAAAAATGGTTGCTGGAATTGGGTATGTCCAGCATGATGAAGAGAAGGATGAGGGGTGACATGATAGCAACTTTTCCAATATCTCAGAGGTTGCCAGAAAGAAGAGGGAGTCAATCTATTCTCCGAAGCCCCTGAAGGCAGGACAAGAAGCAACGGATGGAAACTAACCAAGGAGAGAAGCAACCTAGAACTAAGGAGAAACTTCCTGACCTTTAGAACAATTGATCAGTGGAACAACCTCCCTCCAGAAGCGGTGAATGCTCCAACACTGGAAGTTTTTAAGAAGAGACTCGACAGCCATTTGTCCGGAACGGTATAGGATTTCCTGTCTGACCAGGGGTTTGGACTAGAACAGGGGTGTCAAACTGCCAGTCCGCGGGCCGGACGCGTTATCCGGAAGCCGTGCCCACACCATTGCTGGCAATGGCGAAAAGGTTCCGATACGTTGTGCGACGTCACGTGACGTCGTGAGTTTGACATGTCTGGACTAGAAGACCTCCAAGATCCCTTCCAACTCTGTTATTCTATTCTATTCTTCCCCACAATTCTATTCTGTTCTGTTCTTCTTTTTGCAAATGCTTTTTGGAAAGCAGAGATTATGAATTTTGAATCCCTGCTTTCCAAAATCGGAGAGGAGCCTTTAATATCAGGAGCAGGAGCATTACTAGAGCTTCTAGGGTACAGATAATCCTCGACTTACGACCGTTCGTTCAGGGACCTCCCGAAATTACAAAGGCACTGGACGAAGGGACTTACCAGTATACCCAAGGATACAGCTGCTCCCCTGCCCCTCGGTCACTATCAGAAAGCACGGGGACCCTATGTCGACCCTACTTTTAAAGACAGCCCATCAGAAGAGATGTCAAACCCATTAAAATAAAACGAGGGATGTAAATCTGCCATTATCAGTCAAACCAGCAGGTCAATGTTACAATTCAAGAGCAGCCTTTTCATTAAGAAAAGTCTTGTAAATCACTCCCAGTAGCCCTGAATTTGCTGACTTCACCTCTTCAACCAATATTTCTTATCCTTCTTGGGCCTGAAGAACCACCTTTAGGATGTTCTTTCGGCTTCTCGCCTTTAAAAACACGGATCGTCCTCAAGTTGCGACCACAGGCGAGCCCACAATTGCTGCTGCTTCGGGAAACATTTGTGACGTGAGCTGGTCCTATTTTTATGACCTTCCTCGCCATGGTTGTTAAGTGAACCGCTGCAGCTGTTAAATCAGTAAGACGATTGTTAAGCGAAGCCGGCTTCCCCCGTTGATTTTGCTGGTCCGAAGGTCGCAAAAGGAGGATCGTGTGACCCCGGGACGCTGCGACCGTCATAAATACGAGCCGGTTGCCAAGCGTCTGAATTTTGACCACGTGACGGTGGGGATGCTGCAACGGTCGTAAGGGTGAAAAATGGGTCACGAGTCCATTTTTTCCCCCAGTGCCGTCGTAACTTCGAACGGTCACTAAAGGAGGCACTGTAAGTCGAGGACTGCCTGTGCTTTTGTCTCTGTTGCCTTGTGGTGAATTGATGCTGGTCAAGTGGTTACTGCCGTTTTTCAGCTCCTGCTAGATCAGCTGAGGCAGACAGACAAGAAGGGCATCGCTGCCTGGGTTTATTGGCACAGAGGGCGAAGGCGTCCTCTTAGTAATGAAGAGCAACAGAGATGATTAGGGGACTGGAGACTATAACATAGAAGGAACGGCTGCTGGAATTGGGTGTGTCTAGTTTAATGAAGAAAAGGATGAGGGGGGACATGATAGCAGCGTTCCAGTATCTCAGGGGTTGCCACAAAGAAGAGGCAGTCAAGCTATTCTCCAAAGCGCCTGAAAGCAGGACAAGAAGCAACGGATGGAAACTAACCAAGGAGAGAAGCAACCTAGAACTAAGGAGAAACTTCCTGTTAGAACAATGAACCAGTGGAACAACCTACCTCCAGAAGCAGTGAATGCTCCAACACTGGAAGTTTTTTAAGAAGAGACTGGACAACCAGTTGGGTATGTCTAGTCCAATGAAGAGAAATATGAGGGGTGACATGATAGCAGTCTTCCAGTATCTCAGGGGTTGCCCCAAAGAATTCTCCAAAGCCCCTGAAGGCAGGACAAGAAGCAACGGATGGAAAACAATCAAGGAGAGAAGCAACCTAGAACTAAGGAGAAACTTCCTGACAGTTAGAACAATTAACCAGTGGAACAACCTGCCTCCAGAAGCTGTGAATTCTCCAACAGTGGAAGTTTTTAAGAAGAGACTGGACAGCCTATTGTCCGAAATGGTATAGGGTCTCCTGCCTGAGCAGGGGGTTGGACTAGATGACCTCCAAGGTCCCTTCCAACCTTATTATTATTATTATTATTATTATTATTATTATTATTATTGTTGTTGTTGTTATTATTATTATTATTATTATTATCCTTGGCACAACCATTTAAGAAAGAATCCAAAAGTCACCCTGATTTTCCCTTTAAAAAAAACAAAACCCCGACAACAACCACAGACGTGAAATTTGCTTTTGGCTATTTTCAGTGTCCCTCAAGTAGGACCCCGCTGCTTTGCAAGCATGCTGAGCTGCAATAAATCTTAACAGCTAAAGATGATGAGGCTGATTTAGGGAAAGAAAGAAATGCAGTTTGCATTTTTATGCGGGGATGGTTATGCTCGAAGTGCGTTGGCAAAGGGGGCCGGGAGAAAGCTTCTCTGTAGACCTGCTTCCGAATCAGCTGAAGGTGTCAAAACTGTGTTTCAAGGTCACATTACAGGAATCCCAGCTGGATCTGGCTAGAATCATACGTACGTAGACTCCTAGCGGTGGAAGGGACCTTGGAAGTCTTCTAATCCAACCTCCCTGCCCAAGGCAGGAGTCCTCATCCTACCTTGGACAAATATTTGTTCAGTCTTTTCTTGAAGACCTCCAGTGTCGGAGCACCCACAACGTCTGGAGTTAAACTGTTCCACTGGTTGATTGTCCTCACTGTCAACAAATTTCTCCTTAGTTCCAGGTTGCTTCTCTCCTTGATTAGTTTCCATCCGTTGCTTCTTGTCCTGCCTTCGGGCGCTTTGGAGAATAACTTGACTCCCTCTTCTCCGTGGCAGCCCCTCAAATATTGGAAGATGCTATCAGGTCTCCCCTAAGCCTTCTCTTCATGAATCTGTGGAACGGAACGACTTGCCACCAGAAGTTGTGCGTGCTCCGACACTGGAGGTTTTCAAGAAGAGAGTGGACAGCCATTTGTCTGAGCAGGGGGTTGGACTAGAAGTCCTCCAGGGTCCCTTCCAACTCTGTTATTCTGTTATTCTCCATTAAAATAGGCATAGCTAGTTCCCTCACTCGTTTATCACGTGGTTTAGCCTCCAGCCCCCTTATCATCCTTGTGGCGATGTCATACCCCAAGCTCTTTTTATATTCTTGATGTTGCAAGTTGCCCAGAACCACTAAACAGGTGAGATGGGCGACAAATACATTTCATTAATTAATGATGATGATAATGATAATCCTATCGTTTGCAGTGTTCAAAGACCTACTCAAGTCAGTTCCTGGACATCTTCCACGCTCACCACATGGCCGTGGATGCTGTGAGCTGGAACCCCTTCCACAATAAGATCTTCATTTCCTGCAGCTCAGACTGGACCGTGAAGATCTGGGATCACACCATCAAGTACGTGCCTCCAGCCAAAGCCTGCACCCTTACAGGTGGACCACACACACCTGGCCCCACCAGATCGTGGTCATAGCTTAAATATGTGTGGGCCTGAGGCCTCCACGGGTGTGGGCCAGCCCCCATATTCCTCCAGGAGTGGTGGACACTTGGACACCCAAACCTACCAAGCGCAGGATCCCAAGAATGATAGAGGTAGTCCTCAACTTACAACTGTCTGTTTAGAGACCGAAGTTACAACAGCACTGGAAAAAAAAGGGACTTATGACCAGTTTTCACATTTTTGGCTGTTGCAGCATCCCTGCAGTCACATGCTCAAAATTCAGCCGCTTGTCAGTTGGCCTGCATTGATGACGGTTGATCCTCTTTCGTGACTTTTTGACAAGCCAGGTCAATGGGGAAGCCAGCTTTGCTTCACAGCCGCAAACCTACTTAACGACACCGTTGATTTCCTTAATAATTCTGGCAGAGAAGACCACACAATGTCTCACTTACCAACTATCTGGCTTAGCCACAGAAACGTTGTGCTCTCTTGTGGTCATAAGTCAAGGACTTACCTGTATTCATGGAAGCCAGAGATGGACCTTCTTGGACCTTCCCCTTGGGTGATGGACTGCCCCAGTTGTGCACAAGTGGGAGGTGGTCAGAGGTTTTTAGAGGTCATGGGAAGGGCAAAACCTCCAAGAAGTCCCGTTTGAGGTCCTCTTGTCTTCTTCTCCTTGTAGGAGACTTCTCAGGGGTGTTTCTTGATGGGTTTAGCTTCTGGAAAACATCTTTGCCTTCTGCTCACTTGAACCTTCCTGCTTTGCTTTCTAGCTTTCTGTTTTGTCTCTATATTCCTGGGGGGGGGCAATGGTGGGATTCAAATAGGTGAACCACCGGTTCTCTGCGTGGATGCCGCTTCCAGAAGTCCATTCTGGGCCTGGGCAACCAAAAAAAAAATAGTTACCGGTTCTGCCGAACTGGTGCGAACCAGCTGAATCCCACCACTGCCTGGGGGGGGGCTGCCTGGCCATGCATATTTGGACCTCCTCTGGTCCTGCAAAAACTGTCTGCTCCCCGGGCAGGAGAAAATCCTGCAGTCCTGCTACAGATGGGAAGGCCTGGGGGGAAAAAAAACTGGGAAAAATGGGGAAAAAACCACAACTTTTTTCCTGTCCACTTCCCCCCACCTCCAACGGCTTTGGAAAAAAAGGGGGGGGGAAACAGGAAAAAAAACCTGTTTTTTTTCCTATTTTTTCTGGGATCTTTTCTAGGCCTTCCCAGGCTAAAACATATAGGGAAAGGTTGCTGGAATTGGGTATGTGTAGTTTAACAAAGAGAAGGACGAGGGGTGACATGATAGCAGCCTTCCAATATCTCAAGGGCTGCCCCAGAGAAGAGGGAGTCAAGCTGTTCTCCAAAGCCCCTGAAGGCAGGACAAGAAGCAACGGATGGAAACTAGTCAAGGAGAGAAGCACCCTAGAACTAAGGAGAAACTTCCTGACAGTTAGAACAATTAACCAGTGGAACAACCTGCCTCCAGAGGTGGTGAATGCTCCAACACTGGAAGTTTTTAAGAAGAGACTGGACAGCCATTTGCCTGAAATGGTATAGGGTTTCCTGCCTTAGCAGGTGGTTGGACTAGATGACCTCCAAGGTCCCTTCCAACTTCTTCTTCTTCTTCTTCTTCTTCTTCTTCTTCTTCTTCTTCTTCTTCTTCTTCTTCTTCTTCTTCTTCTTCTTCTTCTTCTTCCTTCTTCTTCTTCTTCTTCTTCTTCTTCTTATTATTATTATTATTATTATTATTATTATTATTATTATTATTATTATTATTATTATTATTATTATTATTATTATTATTATTATTATTATCTCTAAGTCCTACCTGACCTGCTGGATCTTCTGTTTGCAGGACACCCATGTTTATCTATGACCTGAATTCTGCAGTTGGTGACGTGGCCTGGGCACCTTATTCCTCCACCGTCTTTGCGGCTGTAACCACCGACGGGAAGGTAAGAGGTGGCCACGGCGTGTGATAAACCCCAGGATTCCAGCAGGTGAAGAAGTCAAGAGGGATCTTAGAGGTATGAGGGAGAACAAGGACAACCCATCATATTCTCAAGGCTGTGCAGATAATTTCAGTATTTCCAACAGTGAGATCAAGGACCAAAAGATTAATTGGTTAATCACAGCCAGCCAGATGTTTAGTTTCAGTATTAGTCATAAGGTCATGGCCCAAAAGATTATTATTATTGGTTCATCACAGTCAGCCAGATGTTCAAACTGGATTTAGCATTTTTTGTCTAACTATTAAATCCTTCCCAAGGACCTGGGATAGACAGATGTGGATGTTTTATGCTGTTAGAGGTATCGTCCCAGGGTGTCAGCTGTTCCAAGTAAAGCTGCCTTCTGCAATTGACCGATGGGGATTTTGTCAATGCCAGTGGTGCTCTATTATTATGGTTCTTGGCACAGTCAGCCAGATGTTCAGACTGGGCTTGGCATTTCGGTCTAACTATTATAATATAATATAAATATTATTAAATTAAATTAAATTAAATAAGCCCTTTCCAAAGACCTAAGATAGGCAGATCTGAATGTTTGAAGGTGTTAAAAGTATCGTCTCTGGATGTAAGCTTTTCCAAGTAAAGCTGACTTTTGCAGTTGACCGTCTGTCAATGCCGATGGTGTTCAAATGGTGCTCCAGATGTTTTGGGATTGCACCCAAGGCACCTATCGCTATGGGTACTACCTTTGCTTGCCTTTGCCACAGTCATTCCATTTCTATTTGCAGTTCTTTGTGTTTTATGATCTTCTCCAGTTCTTTATCTTCTCTTCTGCTGTCTCCAGGTACTGCCACGTCCACTATCCAGACTTTTTTTGTCTTGCTAATTTCTTGTTGTTAAGTCTGGCAGGTTGTGCAGCAGGTGCCTGTCAGTTTGAATTCTAAAGTCCCAGAGCACTTTTTCTGTGCCTTTCTCTATTTTATGCCCACCCCCCCCCACTCACCCCCCGGCAAATGATATTTCTTGCAGATCTTCCAATGCACCATTGTTGCTACTTTTGTCATGCCGTTGTTTGTAGTCAGTCTGTGTGATCTTCTCACAGCATCTCACCAGGTGGTCCAGTGTTTATTAGTGTTTATTATTATTATGGTTTGTCTGACAGTCAGCCGGATATTCAGCCTGGATTTGACATTTTATCCACTCATTGAGTCCATCCCAGGGACTTGGGATGGACAGATGTTCTTTAGTAACATTAAAGGTAGCGTCGCGGGATGTAAGCTGTTCCAAGTAAAGCCGCCTTTTCCAATTGGCCGATGGGGATTTTTGTCAGTGCCCACAGTTTGTAAGCCTTACCACTTGTTTTGGGACGGCCCCCGAGATGTCTTATCGCTACTGTTAGTATCCTTGCTTTCTTTTGCCCCACTGATTCTATTTCTAGTTGCAGGTCTTTTTTTAAAAAATTCCATTTATATCCCGCCCTTCTCCGAAGACTCAGGGCGGCTTACAAGCTTAGCAGTAGCCTTCATTCTATGTACATGCCTGCTTATTAGGGCTTTCACACACACACCCAAGCGGCATTATTACAAAGTCAGCTTAATTGCCCCCAACAATCTGGGTCCTCATTTTACCTACCTGGGAAGGATGGAAGACTGAGTCAACCTTGAGCCTGGTGGGACTCGAACCTGCACTAATTGCAGTCAGCTGGTGTTACTTAAGGAGGCATTAGCCCACTGCTCCACCAAGGCTCTTCAAGGCTTCAAGGCTCTTTTGTTTTTTGTTCTCTGTTCCAGTTCCTATTATTAGGATCAAATTTATCTGCCGCCCATCTCGTGGGGCCAGTTTAACTTCTGTTTGATCTGAACAAAGGATGCTTTTTTCCCCCAGCCCCCAGATCAGGAGGAATCTGGTTGCTCCTTTGCCAACCAACAGAATAAAATTTATTGGTGGGGAAAGGTGGTACCAGATGCGGCACTCTTGGTGGACGTGGCTCTGCTACGTTTTCAATTCAAAACAGCTCTTTGCCCAGAGTGATGGAGACCCCTTGCCCCTTTCGCTTCTCTGGGCTTCCAGCTCAGACCTATCCATTGGCCACCAGGAGGGGAAAATGTTGCGTGAGGGTTCCTCAAAGGGGCAAATAAGCAACATGAAGGAAAGAGTGGAGGGAATGAAGCCCACCTGCCCCACTTCTCTAAGAGCCCATTGCGCAACTGCGAGGTATGTGCCAGCGATGTCCTTTCCTGGACCAATAATCCCTGCTCATAGTCACTCATGCCCTAGTCCCCGACCGTCTTGACTATTGCAATGCGCTCTACAAGGGACGCAGTGGCTCAGTGGGTTAGGACGCTGAGCTTGTCGATCAGAAGGTCGGCAGTTTGGCAGGTCGAATCCCGAGTGCCGCGTAACAGAGTGAGCCCCTGTTACTCGTCCCAGCTTCTGCCAACCTAGCAGTTCGAAGCACGTAAAAATGCAAGTAGAAAAATAGGGACCACTACGGTGGGAAGGTAACAGCGTTCCGTGCGCCTTTGGCGTCTAGTCATGCCGGCCACATGACCACGGAGACATCCTCGGACAAGCGCCGGCTCTTCGGCTTTGAAACGGAGATGAACACCGGCCCCTAGAGTTGGAAACGACTAGCACGCATGTGCGAGGAAACCTTTACCTTTACCTTTTACTACATGGGGTTACCCTTAAGGAAGCGTCAGGAAGCTCTAATTGGTTCAAAATGCAGCAGTTTTGTACAGACCTCGGTGTAGACATGTGACACCTCTCCTGTGGGAGCTGCATCGGTTGCCTGCTGATTTGCTTTCAGGTGCAATTCAGGTTGCTGGTTGTCACCTTTAAAGCCCTTCATGACTTGGGACCAGGTTATCTCTTGCTGGTCACGTGTCCCCGATCCACTAGCACAGGGAGGCAAGGAAAGTTGTGGGTCCCGTCCCCTAAGGAGATGCATCTGGCAGGAGGCAGAAGAATGTCCTTCTCTGTGTTGGCTCCCTCCCTCTGGAACATCATCCCTCCAAATGGGCTGTAGCTGCTTGGCACAGGGCCATGGACTGGGATTTGGTAAGCCCTGCTGTGAAGCATCCCTCCAGGTCCCCTTTTTGCATGCCAAAGATTCAAGACTGATTTGCCTCTTGGTCTTTGTGAAAAAAAAAACCAGAATAACAGAGGACCTTGGAGGTCTTCTAGAATAGACCACCCCCCTGCTCAAGCAGGAGACCCTAACCCATTTCAGACAAATGAATGTCCAGTCTTTTCTTAAAAACTTCCAGTGATGAATAGAATAGAATAGAATAGAATAGAATAGAATAGAATAGAATAGAATAGAATAGAATAGAATAGAATAGAATAGAATAGAATAGAATAGAATAGAATAGAATAGAATAGAATAGAATGGCAGAACAGTTTAGAATAGAATAGAATAGAATAGAATAGAATAGAATAGAATAGAATAGAATAGAATAGAATAGAATAGAATAGAATAGAATAGAATAGAATAGAATAGAATAGAATAGAATAGTTGGAAGGGACCTTGGAGGTCTTCTAGTCCAACTGCCTGCTCAGGCAGGAGACCCTATATCATTTCAGACAAGCGACTGTCCAGTCTCTTCTTAAAAGCCTCCAGTGATGGAGCACCAACAACTTCTGAAGGCCAGCCATTTCACTGATTAATTGTGGAAGGACGAGAAACAATGGTTGCAAGCTGATGAAGGAGAGAAACAACCTGGAATTAAGCAGAAACTTCCTGACAGTGAGGACTATCAACCAGTGGAACAGCTTATCCTCGGAAATCGTGGGTGCTCCATCGTTGGAAGTTTTTAAAAAGAGACTGGACAATCATCTGTCTGAGATGGTATAGGTTCTCCTGCTTGAGCAGGGAGTTGGACTAGAAGACCTCCAAGGTCCCTTCCAAGTCTATTCTATTCTATTCTATTCTATTCTATTCTATTCTATTCTATTCTATTCTATTCTATTCTATTCTATTCTATTCTATTCTATTCTATTCTACTCTACTCTACTCTACTCTACTCTACTCTACTCTACTCTACTCTACTCTACTCTATTCATTCTCTGTTAGGAAATTTCTCCTTTAGTTCCAGGTTGCATCTCTCCTTGGTTAGTTTCCATCTGTTGTTTCTTATCTTGCCCTCTATAGTGCGTCTCTACTCCGGCTCTGGCAGATGGATGCGATGTGTCCCGTCTTGCCGGACGCTCTGCATTTGGCCCCCTGGAATTTGCAGGTAGAGCGGTGATGGTTTCCCCCGCAACCGGCACATCTCTGTCGGGACATGCAGCCTTTGCACCCAGAGCATCTCTTGTCCTGGCTGTTGTCAGCTGGTGTTGATGCTGGTCGTTGTCCTTTTGGGCTTCCACGCCATCTGGACGGATGGGGGGGGTCTTAGATGAACCGCGTCTACTTCGGCCACTAGTTCGTCCTCGCTGGTTCCTCCTGCCCTGTGCATCTGATGGATGGTGCCTCACTGGTTGCTGCAGCTGGCGTCGGACGTCTCTGGCTTCTCAGCTAGCTCCCAGGCCAATACCTCTTCTTGTACCGTCTTGAGGGTTAGACCCGGTCTGGCCAGCAGCTTTTGTCTCAATTTTCAATCTCTGAGCTCGCAAATGATTCAGTCCCGCAATCTCCTCTCTAAATCGTTGAAGTTGCATATGCGAGCCACCTGTCTGACTGCAGCCATGAATGCAGACCCTGACTCCCCTGGCCGCTGGTTCCTTTTTTCGAATTCGAACGTCCATGCCACTTCCGACATGTGTGGGTTAAAATACTGATTTAATTTGTCCATAAGGTCATCATACTTCACCGCCCTGATGGCTGTGGGCACGCACAGGCCCACGGCTAATTGATAAATGTCCTTCCCACATGTGCTGAGCAGGGTGGCTGCCTTGATCCTGTCCTCAGTAATATTATTGGCGATGAAGTAAAATTCTAGCTGCCCCACGAATGCCTCCCACTCTTTGGGGTGAGCGCTATTAAAAGTGGGGGCTACACTGACCGGCGCTGTGGGGGCTTGACTGACCTGGACCATGGGAGCTGGACCCGCCTGAGCCATTTGAGCCTGACCATCCTGGGACATCTCGTGCGTTCCTTCCGATCTGTTCTGATGCAGGTGGCGATTTTCCAGTCATTAGGGATTCCTACCACCCTTCAAAACAAGATCCCACCTTCGTCGCCAGTTATTGTGTTGGTTCTAGAATCAGAGGCGACACAGGTTCAGGAGCTAAGTTGTTTATTGAGGAACATGGCCAAACTGGGGAAGAGAGGATTTGAGCCCTCACTTATACCTGGTCAGGTAACTGCCTGGCCAATGGGTTAAAATCCAAGCGTCCTGTCGGCTGGTCAGCCAATCCCTTTAAATCCTGCTCTCCCACTGAACGCTGTCCCCTTGTTCTGGCTTCCGGCCGAACGCTGTTCCTGCTAGGAGCTGTCCAGCTCCCCACCTCCTTAATTCACTGACCCACACGTGTATGCAAAACCTGCATACACTACACCCTCTGGTGCTTTAGAGAATAGCTTGACCCCCTCCTCTTTGTGGCAAACTCTTATAGCAGTGAGGTGCCACTTCTGACAGTGTGACTGTCTATACTAACTAAAATATCCCTTCTTTTTTTTTAATCCCATTTATATCCCGCCCTTCTCCGAAGACTCAGGGCGGCTTACAATCTAAGCACAAATCAATGTCACTCCAGCAGCTTTCCTCAAACAGTTCATGTCCAGATGGAAACCTCAGCCTCTGTGGAGGGTCCCAGGTGGAGGTAGGCTGGTTTTTAGATGTCCCTTAAACAAGGAAGCAGAAATGGCTCCCATTGCATGCATCTTGAGATCTCCGGCTTGCATAGCCTGGCTCAGCTTTTGCAGATAGCTCAATGCCATCACCTAATGAAGCAGCCGCTCTGCCTTCATTCCCCCAAGAAATCCACTTTAATGGGATCGATAAAGCAGAGTTCCGCTATTCGGAGCATTCGGCCTATTTGCCACAAGAGATGATTGCTCTTTGCCTCAATCATTCTCACTTCCTAATACATAGAGCAGAGAAAGCCTTGGTCTCTTTGCAGCCGCCACACGATTGTATGCTGTGTGTGAGTGTGTGTGTGTGTGTGCGTGCACAGGAATGGCTGTAATCGCTTTGCTGTCAGTTAGGCTTTTGTACAAAGCGAGGTTTTTTTGTCACCGGGTGGGTGAAGAAGCATCAAGAAGATGACCAATCTGAGGAGAAGGGAAATGTTCACCTGAGACAGTGAGAGCTTCCATGTTCAGAGGCAGTATACCTCGGAGCCCCGACAGCTGCTGTCCTACAGAATAACAGAGTTGGAAGGGACCTTGGAGGTCTCCTAGTCCAACCCCCTGCTCGGGCAGGAAACCATATACCATTTCAGGTAAATGGCTGTCCAATCTCTTCTTAAAAACCTCCAGTGTTGGACTGAAGGGGAGTGGACTTTCAAGAGCTAAGTGGACTTCTTTTTTTTTTCTTGAAGACCTTTCACTTCTCATCCAAAAAGCTTCTTCAGTTCAGTTCAGAACTGAAGATGCTTCTTGGATGAGAAGCGAAACGTCCTTAAGGAAAAAACCAAAGAAAATCCACTTGCCACTTGAAAAAAGTACCTTGGGGTTAACCGTGACCTGGATGACTGAGAATCTCCATTGTCTTCCAGTCTTGGAGCACCCACAACGTCTGGAGGCAAGTCGTTCTGCGGATTAATTGTTCTCGCTGTAAGGAAATTTCTGCTTTGTTCCTTCATTCAGTCAGTTCCGTCATTCCCAACACATAACTTCCTGAAGACATCTGCCTGAGGATGAGAATAGAATACTGGACCAGATCCTGTGAGTCTGACCTTTCTTAGGGCATCCTGACCATTTCAGGACAGAGATCATTCAAGTTCAGCCTTAATGTTTAGGTTTTCTCCTCCAGCTGATCCCATCCAAATGTTGATCAAAAGGTCAAGTCGGAAGTTCAAGGGCTAAAGCAGACTCCCCCTGTAAAGTTAACCTACAGCTTCTGCCATTTTGTAGTGTGGAGTGAAAGTGTTAACCCTCTCCGGCAAACTTTTGCAAGAATGAACTAATCCTACTTTATTGTAAGGCTGTAGGAGAAAATCAGACAGAGCTGGGGGACAGAGTTAAACGTGTCATCAGCTTAGCATCCTTACATTGCCACAAAGGATCCAAGTCCGGTCCCCTTGAATTCCGTTGACTTTTATCTAGCGCTAATTTAGTGCTGACCGTTGACTGCATTCTTGTGTGTAGACTTCAATAAACCTTCGGTACTGCAACTTAATGTATGTTCCTGATCCTTTGTGCCTGACAAAGGCTACATTAACAGAATCTTGCAAGTCCGAAGGTACCAATTCCCAACTGCTACTTTTAACCACCTGATCAGTCAAGGTGGGTCCTGCCTAAGTTTCTTCCTCTGATATCTGAGCCACTGGGGGCTCCCGCCTCTCTTCTCTTCTTTAAGAAAATAATCTCTTTAAGAATTTAGTCTCTTCTTTAAGAAGAGATTGGGCAGCTATTTGTCTGAAATGCTATAGGGGTTTCCTGTTTGATCGGGGGGTTGGATGGAAGACCTGCAAGGTCTCTTCCAACTCTGTAATTCTGTTATCCCGTTATTCTATTATTGCTGCCTAGATAGCCACTCTGTCCCCCCGAGGTTATCCACGCATTCCAAGACAGAAAGTGAAGAAAGAACGACGTGGAAGAGAAACACCTTGGGGTGGGAACAAGTAACATTGAGCTGAACATTGGGCAATTTCACATTTGTGTAGCTTTCTTGGACAGACCAAGGAAGAGAGTCTCCACTGTCTTCTTCCAGGGTTTTCCCCAGAAACTCCTAATGTAGCTTCTATGAACCCACTGTCAGGTGAACAACCAGACCTACACATGCAGAGTTCAAGCTTTATTATGTTCTGCCTATAGTACAGGAATCACCCCAGCCTGGAAACCTTTCTCTACAGAACAAATAGATAAAGCTCCAAGGAATCCATGTTTAATGAAAAGAAGAACTAGTGACACGATAGCAGTGTTCCAAATGTTTAAGGGGCTGCTACAAAGAAGGGACGTGGTGGCTCAGTGGGTTAGGACGCTGAGCTTGTCAATCAGAAGATCGGCAGTTTGGCGGGTCGAATCCCGAGTGCCACGTAACAGAGTGAGCGCCTGTTACTCGTCCCAGCTTCTGCCTACCTAGCAGTTCGAAAGCACATAAAAAATGCAACTAGAAAAATAGAGACTACTACGGTGGGATAATAACAGCGTTCCGTGCGCCTTTGGCATCTAGTCATGCCAGCCACATGACCATGGAGACGTCCTCGGACAAGCGCTGGTTCTTCGCCTTTGAAACGGAGATGAGCACCGGCCCCTAGAGTCGGAACCGACTAGCACACATGTGCGGGGGAACCTTTACCTTTACCTTTACAAAGAAGATGGGACCAACCTATTCTCCAAAGCTCCTGTAGGCAGGACAAGAAGCAACGAATAGAAACTAATCAAGGAGAGAAGCAACCTAGAACTAAGGGGAATTTTCCTCACGGTGAGAACAATTAACCAGTGGAACGGTTTGCCTCCAGAGGTTGTGGGTGCTCCAACACTGGAGGTTTTTAAGAAGAGATTGGACAGCCATTTGTCTGGAATGATGTAGGATCTCCTGCTTGAGCCATGGGTTGGACTAGAAGACTTCCCAGGTCCCTTCCAACTCTGCTATTACGTTATCCTGTTGTTCTCTGATAGTTGCCTTTGTCCCCCAAGGTTATCCACAGAGTCCATTATCTGCTTAAACAGGGGGTTGGACCAGAAGGCCTTCAAGGTCCCTTCCAACTTTGTTATACTGTTATTCTGTTAATCTGAGCTTAAAGGGGTTCGGACCTAGGTTTTTTTGTGGTTATGCAGTGATGCCAGGCTACCTCCTCACTTGATCCTATCTCCCTGCCAGGCTGGGTGACAAACCTATGGAGATGGTCTGCCACTGCCTTCTTCCCAGCCTTGCCTAGAGCCTCTTAGGATTCCCTGGTTGCTCCCATCCAAGTATGAATCAGGTCTGATCTTGCTCGGCCTCTGAATCTGAACAAGGTTGTCCGAATGAGATAGAACACATTCATGGAAGATTGGACTTTCAGTGACCGCTTGGATAGATGGTTATCTGCACTGGGTCTTGAGCAGCAATCCGGAAACTGTGAAAGAACAAAATATCCTTTATCTCACCTCAATAGATCTGGCTAGTACAGGGGTAGGCAACCTTGGCTCTTTTACAGTGTGACTCGTGGACTTCAGCTCCCAGAATTCCTGAGCCAGCGTGAGGGAACGATGTCCCTTTTATGACTCGTGGACTTCAACTCCCAGAATTCCTGAGCCGGCATGGCTCAGCTTGGAAACCTCTCCTTTTCCCCTCAGCATGGCTGGCTCAGGAATTCTGGGAATTGAAGTCCCCGAGTCATAAAAGAGCCAAGGTTTCCTACCCCTGGCCTAGTATAAATTCTGGCCTTCCCTCTTTATCTAATTTGTCTGGAGTTTTGCTCAGCAGTCGTGTCTGAGCAGCTGCTCTGCTTGTTTTTCTTTCTGGAAAAGGTAAGATTGATTTTAAGCAGCGTAGTAAAATGTCCCTGGATGAAGCACTTTCATGCCAGTGGTGAATTGGCAATAAATCTTCACCCAGAAACCTGTCGGGCAGGAATAAATCTTCATACAGAAACTGTGTACCAGAGTGCTCAATCCACACAGCAGCCAGACCGCCACACAGCTGAAAATACAGAATTGTAGTTCTCTCTTCTCTCCTATATAGAGGTCTAGAGAACATTCACATGCATGTCTGTAATGGTACACGGGAATGACTCTTGGAAGCTTGGATGAAGAAATGGCGGCTGGGGAGTTGAGCCCTCAGCTGCACAGCGGGCGAGGCAAGTAGATCAGGAGACCCTCCCGAGTTCAGATCTGGCTTAATGTCAGCGGTCCCAACTTGGTCAGTTAGAAAAGAAAGACTCTCGAATCCATTGTTAACGAAAGTACACTTTTACTAGAGCCAAGTGGTTACAGGGTAGCAAAGCCGGATCTGAACTGTCTCATCCAAAGTATCCGGTTAACTGTCCCAACGATGCTTTTTTCAAGAGGCAGCTGGACTTCCTTTGTTTTTCCTTGAAGATGTTTCACTTGTCCTCCAAGAAGCTTCTTCAACTCTCTAGAGGTCAAATAGACCCAAAGTGAATTGAGCACCTTTGGGACAACCATGACCTGCGTGACTGAGAATCTCCATAGACATCTGGCTAACATTTCCCTTCTCCCAGCCTTCCCCGCTGGGTATCTCCAACTGTCCAATTACATTCAAACAAATTGTTTGGGTGTTACATTCAATTGCATGACCTTGGAACTGCCGGTGGCTCCCACAAGACCTCACAAAGAATATTTTCGATTCTCTTACCCCAACCTCCCCTTTACCTCCCCGCAGCTCCTTCCCCGCCCCTGCCCCAAATGTTTATGGCAGACCGGCATCTGGCAAAGCCTGGCATGTGCAGCAGGATGGCAGTCCTAACGCTCCCTAAATCAGGGCTTTTCAACCAGTGGTACGGGTACCACCTGTGGTACATTGGCACCTGGCAGGTGGTACGTGACCATCCTAGAAAAGTGGTAGCGGGGGAGGGGAATGAGCTGAACCGGTGGCAGCACCGCACAAGCCTGAGCGAGAGACGGCTGGAGCTGCAGGGCTGTCAGGGCTCAGCGGAAGCGCCAGGATCAGTGCTTCTTCAGGGCTGTCAGGGCTCAACGGAAGCACCAGGATCAGCGCCAGGATCCAGCTGGAGCTCAGCACTGATCCTGGTGCTTCTGAGCCCAGAAGAAGCGCTGATCAGCTGGAATGTTGCAGCATCTCCAGGGTCTTGTGATTTACATTCAGATGCTTGGCAACTGATTCATATTTATGATGGTCACAGTGTCTCAGGGTCATGTGAAGTGACCAAAACCTGCTGCAACCAACCTCCCAGCAGACGGGGGGGGGGAATAAAAACCAAACACCCACCCCACCCCTTCCCCACTGCCAGTCCTCAGCAGAAATGCTCACAACAATGAAAACCTCGGGCAGGAGGAAGAGCGCCACCGGGTGGGCAGGTAGGTGTCTTGCTTGGCTGTGGCTTGGGGGGGGCATTTTTTTCAGTGCCATTGTAACTTCGAACAGTCACTAAGCGAACTGTTGTAAGTCGAGGACTACCTGTACTTCATCACTTTTTTCCTTTGGGGGGGTCATCAAGTTTTTGACACCTTGCTAGGCGACTGGTGGTACTTGTATGTTGCCACATGCTAAAAGTGGTACAATGGGTGAAAAGGTTGAAAAGCCCTGCCCTAAATTACCTGGAGGTAGTGCAGCCCAGAAATAAAATGTCAGATTGCTCTGGGTTTGCACAGAAATTCTGGACATGAACTGAATATGGAAAAGCAAGGACATCAGCGTGGCAATCAAGTGTAGCTCTCATGGTTCCGAGTCTTCAGAAAACTTCAAGGCGCTGTTTACCTTAAAGAATCTTTATTTGAGTAGCATAGCATCGGCACCAACATAATCGAAGCCAAAAACTGAGTTCCCCTCCCCATAGCACATAGTATCAAAGCACAATTCCCTCCTCCAGTTAACAGTCATAAATCACATTCCCCAAGTAGTTTGAAGCACGGGCTTCCCCTCCAGCTCTCCAGCCCGCCAATTCCTTATCATCTCTTATTTCAATAACCTTGGTTCTCACACTTCTCTTGTTTGCATGAAGTATGTTCAGATCCATTTGCTTGCCATCAGTTTATCTCCAGGGCCTTCTACAGAGATGAGAAGAACCAAAGCAGGGATCAGCAGCAGACCAGGGCAGGAGATGCTCCATGGTGGTAGAGGGCTTCTCCATTTTATACCCCCTCCTCCACTCACTTTTCCTCACTATGTTGTCATTGTTGTTAGTTGCGAAGTCGTGTCCAACCCATCGTGACTACATGGACAACATTCCTCCAGGCCTTCCTGTCCTCTACCACCTTCTGGAGTCCATTTAGGCTCATGCCTCCTGCTTCAGTGACTCCATCCAGCCACCTCATTCTCTGTTGTCCCCTTCTTCTCTTGCCCTCAACCTTTCCCAGCATTAGGCTCTTCTCCAGTGAGTCCTTCCTTCTCATTAGGTGGCCAAAGTATTTGAGTTTCAACTTCAGGATCTGGCCTTCTAAAGAGCAATCAGGGTTGTTCTCCTCTAGGACTGACCGGTTTGATCGCCTTGCAGTCCAAGGGACTCGCAGAAGTCTTCTCCAGCACCATAGTTCCAAGGCCTCAATTCTTTGGCGCTCAGCCTTTCTTATGGTCCAGCTTTCACAGCCATACATTGCAACTGGGAAGACCATGGCCTTGACTATACGCACTTTTGTTGGCAGGGTGACGTCTCTGCTTTTTAGTCTGCTGTCTAGATTTGCCGTGGCTTTCCTCCCCAGGAGCAAGCGTCTTTTAATTTCCAAATTACCAAATTTTCACTTTGTTGCTATTGTCTTGGTTTCCGATTGATCCATAACTCTTGTGGTGTTCAGGAATGTGATGACCTGTTGGCCTTCAGAATTCTCCTTTAAAAAAAACAACCCACATGATTTGCAAGCCAGCTTGGGCTGCTCTGTTGCTGGGCCTGTTTGCAAAGGCTTAACATTCAGCACACGTTTCTTTCTCTCTCCCCTACACAATAGATCATCTGGAATTATTGAACTGAATATTCATCCTTTCTTCATTGTGGAAAAAAGATATGCCCCCTCATCATGTCAAGATGGTAAATAACCTCGCAGATATTTAAAGATTTGCTGACCTCGTCTTTCTGGGCAACCTGACTAAATTAATAATTTGCTTTTCTTTAAATATTTAAAGCTGCCTTTGGCCCCTAGCCAGGGAACTTTGAAAGGCAGCATTTTTTTTCTTCTTCAAATGCAAATGAACATTTGAAGGGAAAAACGGGGAGTTTCTTATCTGGAAACTTGTCCAATGAAGTTTCACAGCGAAGGTGCCTTTGAGTTGAGCTCAGTTATTCAAGAACGCAATTGTGCAGTTTTCTTAACAACAGCGCGGGAATGCATTTCAATGGCTGCCTTTCAAGATGCTTTTCTTCCCCAGCTCTGGAATTTTTCTGCAGGTTTTCTATCCCAACGTCCTAACGAGATTTGGACCTGCTGAAATATATTTGAAGATCAGCCTGGCTCAGCAGAAGCATCAGTAATTCAAGTCTCTATAGAATATCATTTCTGTGCATTTGATCCCATGTTGTTGGCCTCGTTGTCCATTAAAAATTGATCTGTCTCCAGAAGCTGTGGGTGCTCTGACATTGGAGGTTTTTAAGAAGAGACTGGACAGCCATTTGTCCAAAATGGCACAGGGTCTCCTGCTTGAGCAGGGGGTTGGACTAGAAGACCTCCAAGGTCCCTTCCAACTCTGTTATTCTGTTAGTTAATCAGTGGAACAGCTTGCCTTCAAAAATTGTGAGCGCTCCATCACTGGAGGTTTTCAAGAAGAGATCAGACAGCCAATCTCTTGAGCAGGGCATTGGACTAGAAGACCTCCAAGGTCCCTTCCAACTCCATTATTTGGTTAAATAATTTTCAGATTGACACAGTTAGCTGTGAATAAATTGGGAGATTACTTCGATTGGCTCCTTTATTTACAAGCCAAGGAAGGAAATCCTAGCTGGGCACAGAAAAAGCTTTGGACTAAGCAGCTGAGCGGTGATGATCTGCCAGCTCTTGGCTCAGCTGTTGTCCCCAAAGGCAGGCAATGAAGGGCAGATCCTCTGTGGCATGAAAACATGTCCCATTTTTCATAATGTCACCTCAAGAACAATTAGAAACATTCACAGCAGCTCAGCGCAATATCCAGAGGGCTGCAAGTCGGAGTCATGATGTACTGGAAAGCCACTTGTCTGGAAGTAATTCATGCTCAACACAGTTGTCAAGCAGGGAGGCAGGGAGAATTCCCATGAAATTTATTAAATACAGGTTCATTTAGCGACAGCTCGAAGTTGCAACGGCACTGGAAAAAAAAAGGCTTATGATCATTTTGCGACAGTTGCAGCTTGCCCATGGTCACGCGGATCAAAATTCAGACGTTTGGCAACTGATTCGTGTTTATGACGGTCGCAGCATCCCGAGGTTACGTGATCTCCTTCGGCGACCTTCTGGCCATTAAAGTCAGAATGGGGAAGTCAGATTCACGTAATAAACCGCGTTAGTAGCTTATCAACTGCAGGGATTCACTTGGCAACTGTGGCAAGAAAGGCCACAAAATGGGGCCAAACTCACTTTAACAACTGCCTCGCTTAGCAGCCTAAATTTTGACCTCGGTTGTGGTCATAAGTTGAGGACTCCCTGTAAAGATGAGAGAGAGAGAGAGAGAGAGAGAGAGAGAGAGAGAGAGAGAGAGAGAGAGAGAGAGAGAGAGAGAGAGAGAGCGCTTTGCAAGATGTTGTTTTGGGACCAAGCATATCAGCTGGCCTAACACAGGTAGTCCTCGATTTACGACCACAACTGAGCCCCAATTTTCCATTACGAAATGAGGCAGCTGTTAAGCGTGGTGTGCTCCATTTTATGACCTTTGTGCCACGGTTGTTCAGCGAATCGCTGCAGTTGTTTAGTGAATCATGGGATGGCTGGGTGAATCTGGCTCCTCCCGTTTTGTGTTCTGACCTGAGTCACGCGGGCGAGGCAGTTATGAGATTAACTCAGTTTATTGGAGTCTTACTGGATGATCACTTGAATATGAGCCAGCTGTGTGCGGCAGCAGCTAATACAATCCTGGCTTGTATAAACGGAGGCATAGAATCAAGTTCACGTGAGGCATTAGTACCGCTTTATAAAACCCTAGTGAGACCGCACCTGGAATACTGCAGCCAATTTTGGTCACCGTATCACAAAAAAGATGCTGAGACCTCGGAAAAATGTTCAGAGAAGAGTAACTACGACGAGCAGAACAGCTGCAGGACTTGAGTTTGGCTAGTCTAAAGAAAAGTAGAAATAGGGGTGACATGATAGCAGTATTCCAGTATTTGAGGGGCTGCCACAAAGAAGATGGGGTCAAATTATTCTCCAAAGCACCAGAGGGCAGGGCAAGAAAGCACAGTTGGAAACTAATCAAGGAGAGAAGCAACCAGGCATTAAGGAGAAACTTCCTAACAGTGAGGACAATGAACCAGTGGAACAGCTGGCCTCCAGAAATCGTGGACGCTCCATCCCTGGAGATTTTTAAGAAGAGACTGGTCAGCCACCTGTCTGACATGATATACAACGATAGGTTCTCCTGCTTGAGCAGGGGGCTGGACTTGAGGACCTCCAAGATCCCTTCCAGCTCTGTTCAATTCTAATAACTGTGCAAAGAGACCAGTATATATCTGTGCACTTCTGACTAATGGTTCTGAACTAGGCAAAATCTCCAAGGTAAGAGCGGCTTTCTCATAAAACCAGATTGTGTTTGTAAGCAAAATGCTTCAGGGGTCTTTGAGCCTCCCTTAAATATTGTAAAGCTGGTAAATGTCTCCCAACAGTGAGGTGCTAGAAAAATTGTGAATGCATCATGTCATGTATTGGGCCTGTTTTACTTGAACTGTGTCTTTGAATGTTGTTTGAGATTGCTTAATCAGGGAGTTGGGTAATGGTCGCTGGCTCTTCAGACAAGCAGTCTCCAGGACCACCATTGGTTGGCTCTAGGGCGGCAATGGGCTCCTTCAAACCTATTGGCCGCCACCTAGTGGCCAGCAGTCTAAATAGCAGCGTAGAAGCCTTGGTTAACAGTTCAGTTCCTGCATCCAATAAAGCATGTTCCTGTCTGAACTCTCTTGCCTCATCTCCTGCTTGCAGCAAAGAACCCAGTACACAACACATCACACTGGTGGATTTGGGAAGGGGTGCTTTTTAAGGCTTGGGACTGATCGATGATATCAGATGACTGAGTACAATAATTTAACCTTTAATTATGGCATTCTTCTTGGGAAAACCTAATCTTCACCATCTTTCCTTTTTCGGAAATATTTTGAAAATGTCCTTGGGCCACTATTGCTAACTTCACCCTTCACCCAACTTGTTCTGGTTTGTGGCACAGTCAGCCCGATACTCAGACTGGATTTGGCCTCTTTGGCCACCTCTTATGTCCTTCTCAAGGACCTGGGATAGGCAGATGTTATTCTTTGATGGTGTTAAAAGTGTCATTGCTGGATGTAATCTGATTCAGGCAAAGCTGCCTTCTGCAACTGACCGATGGGGATTTTGTCAGTGCCGATGGCGTTCAAGTGGTGCTCTATTATTATAGCTTGTCGCTCAGTCAGCCAGATGTTCAGACTTGATTTGGCCCTTTTGTCAACCCATTGAGTCCTTCCCAAGGACCTGGGGTAGGCAGATGTGGATGTTTAATGAGATTAGAGGCCTATTTGCAGGATGTAAACTGTTCAAGGTAAAACTACCTGTTGCAATTGACGGATGGGGATTTTGTCCATGCCTATGGTGTTTAAGAGGTGCTCCAGATGTTTTGGGATTGCACCCAAGGGGCCTATCACTACGGGTTCTACCTTTGCTTTCTTTTGCCACAGTCATTCTACTTCTATTTGCAGGTCTTTGCATTTTGTGATTTTTCTCCAGTTCTTTCTCTTCTCTTCTGCTGTCTCCAGGTATTGCCACGTCCACTATCCAGACTTTTTTGTCTTCCTTATCGACAGTTGTTAAATCTGTGTTCCTCACACAACTGTTTACTATTATAGTTCGTTGCAGAGTCCGCCAGATTTGGCCTTTTTATTATTCTTATTTATTAAAAATATATGGGTAGGAGAGCGAGCGTTCATCCTATTTGTTAGGAAAGCTTTTGCATCCATTAGTGGAGTTTAATGCACCTCTGCTGAGGAACGCTGCTGAAGGTGAATTGAGCGATACCCGACTCCCTTTAATCCTTTAGCACAGTGTTTCTTACTTAACCTTGGCGACTTTAAGATCTGTGGACTTCAACTCCCAGAATTCCCCAGCTGCCTCCTCCTCCTCCTCCTCCTCCTTGTCACTGGATTGGAAGCTGGGCCTTCTGTCATACTGAACTTTGAGAAATTTCAAACAAACTTTGGAAAAAGCTGGCTGGGGAATTCTGGGAGTTGAAGTCCACAGATCTTAAAGTCACCAAGTTGAGAAACACTGCCTTAGCAGATTCCTTCCCCCTCCCTCCCTGCCCTGAGAAACCTATTAGCATTATGATGAGGGGATAGATGGGGAACTCATCAAATTTGCAGACAACACCAAGCTGGCAGGAATAGCCAATACTCCAGAAGATAGGCTTAAAATACAGAAGGATCTGGACAGACTCGAACACTGGGCGCTATCTAACAAAATGAAATTCAATGGTGAAAAAAGTAAGGTTCTACATTTAGACAGGAAAAATCAAATGCACAGGTATAGTATAGGGGGTACCTTGCTCAATAGTAGTAACTGTGAGAGGGATCTCGGAGTCCTAGTGGACAATCAGCCAGCAGTGTGCTGCAGCTGCCAAAAAAGCCAACACAGTGCTAGGCTGCATTAACAGAGGGATAGAATCAAGATCATGTGAAGTACTAATACCACTTTACAAGGCCTTGGTAAGGCCACACCTGGAATACTGCATCCAGTTTTGGTCACCAAGATGTAAAAAAGATGTTGAGACTCTAGAAAGAGTACAGAGAAGAGCAACAAAAATGATTGGGGGACTGGAGGCTAAAACATATAGGGAACGGTTGCTGGAACTGGGTATGTGTAGTTTAATGAAGAGAAGGGTGAGGGGTGACATGATAGCAGTGTTCCAATATCTCAGGGGCTGCCCCAAAGAAGAGGGAGTCAAGCTATTCTCCAAAGCACCTGAAAGCAGGATAAGAAGCAACGGATGGAAACTAGTCAAGGAGAGAAGCAACCTAGAACTAAGGAGAAACTTCCTGACAGTTAGAACAATTAACCAGTGGAACAACCTGCCTCTAGAGGTGGTGAATGCTCCAACACTGGAGGTTTTTAAGAAGAGACTGGACAGCCATTTGTCTGAAATGGTATAGGGTTTCCTGCCTGAGCAGGAGGTTGGACTAGATGACCTCCAAGGTCCCTTCCAACCTATTATTATATAATTATTATTATATAATTAAACAAGCTTCTCCCTCCCCTTTGCTACCCCCTCATAAATTACTTTAACAGCCCCTTTTGATTGTATCATCCAAGGTTCACAGTCGCAGTACCCAGCCGTTGTGTGTGTGTGTGTGTGTGCGCACGCGCTGCGTAAAGCTGACGCTGCCTGAATGCTAAGCACCCTTCCCTTAGCTGGTGATCCAAGACATTAGATCAATTAAGGGTCTGGAGCACTTCATCAGGGTGCTTTCAAATTTCTCTGTCCCCCCCTCCCCCCTTGAATTAAGGCTCTCCTCTCCTCTCCTTTTCTCTTCATCTGATATTTATTCCAGTCTTGATCCAACCGCAACAGCATCACATCCTTGTTTGGGAACAAGTAAAGGAAGGGCCAGAAGCAAAGAGGATTCGGTTGTGTTGGGGATGCAGAGACACCCCCTGGCGAAGGGGGAAAGCAGAGGCTTTTGTGAAATGAAGTGTCCCCAAAGGGAGTGGGCTAGCCCTGGTTGAGAGACCTCCCCTCCCCCTTTGTTTTGGCTAGAGTTAGGTAAGAATAGTCACGGCCCTCCAGGTGTTCCTGAACATCTGTCCCAGCCAGTATTGGTAAGCATGGATGAGAAATGAGCTAGGAGCTTTCCCTGAAAGATCTTTTGTGGTCCTTCTGCCCAATCTGTAGGACTATCTGCTTTTATTTTGATTGAGTGGTATTCTATGACTGGGCTTAATAACCAAGCTCAGAGAGCACCAAGGACCCCACAGTCCTCCTCCTCCTCCTCCTCCTCCTCCAAAATCCCTCTCCCTTCTAGCACTGATGATGCTGTCTAGTTGGGTCATGAAATGTCTGCAAGAAAACCACCAAGCCCAGAGTGCACCAAGGACCCCACAGTTCTCCTCCTCCTCCTCCTCCTCCTCCTCCTCCTCCTCCTCCTCCTTCTCTCATACTGACTTTCAAGAAGTTTCAAAGAAACTTTGGAAAAAGCACAGAGAAGAGCAACAAAGGTTGATTAGGGGCCTGGAGACTAAAACATATGAAGAACGGTTGCAGGAACTGGGTATGGGCAGTTGAATGAAAAAAAGGACTAGGGGTGACATGATGGCAGTATTCCGGTATTTGAGGGGCTGCCACAAAGAAGAGAAGGCACCAGAAAGCAAGACGAGAAACTAATCAAGGAGAGAAGCAACGTGGAATTAAAGAGAAATTTCCTAACAGTGAGGTCAATTAACCAGTGGAGCAGAAGTTGCCTTCAGAAGTTGTGGGTGCTCCAGCACTGGAGGTTTTAAAGAAGAGACTGGATAGCCACCTGTCTGAAATGGTATAGGGTCTCCTGGTTGAGCAGGGGGGTTGGAATGGAGGACCTCCAAGGTCCCTTCCATCTCTATTCTCATTGATTGAAATAATTAATGGAGCATCTGCTGGGGTCTCTTCAATGGAGATGTGTTGTGTTTTACTCAGGGAATGAGCTGAGTTTCTTCTCCCTCATCTCTTCTATGACTAGCTCTCTCTTACCTCTGCCTTGTTTTTTTTTTCTCATCAGACCTACATCTTTGACTTAAGTGTCAACAAATATGAACCTATTTGTCATCAACCCGTGGTAGCCAAGAAGCGAAACAAAATCACCCATGTCCAGTTCAACGCCATCTACCCCATCATCATCGTTGGGGATGACCGCGGCCACATCACCTGCCTGAAGCTCTCTCCCAACCTCCGTAAGATGCCGAAGGTAAGTGACCTGGTAAAGTGGACCACATCTGCCCAGATATTCCAGACCTGGGAAAGTTTCCTGATTGCCCTTGTTGAGGTTGGCCATTGGTGGACGGTGTAAACAGGGGCACAGTGCACTTTTGATGCTGGTCTGCACGGCTGCTTACAGTGGTACTGCTTTCAAACCCATTGAATTTGATACTCAACACATTTTGATGAGAAAATTCTGTCCCGGTATTTATCATTGGTTTAGTATTCGTCACGCAAGCTAGAACTTCTTGGTGTCCAGGGTTGTCTTGCGACTGCTAGCCTTTGCAGCCAAAACACAAAAGTGATGCATTAGTCACGTGTTACCTCTTGCCCTGTGCACATCCTTCTGCGTTTTTATCTTAGCTTCTGTGGTCATTTTGTGTATTCTTGTGGTTTTTTCTCTCATTAGTACGGGTAGAATGAACCTTTTACTTTAATTAATCTAAGTGTTTATTAAAGACGATTAGGGAACTGGATGATAAAACATACGAAGAATGGTTGCGGGAATTGGGTATGCCTAGTTTATTGAAGACAAGAATGAGGAGTGACATGATGGCCATCTTCTAAAATCTAAGGGGCTGCCACAAAGAAGAGGGGGGGGGTTGTCAACCTTTTTTCCAAAGCCCCTGAAGGCAGGTCAAGAAGCAATGGATGGAGAAAACTAATCAAGGAGAAAAGCAACCTAGAACTAAGGAGAAACTTCCTAACAGTAAGAACAATTAACCAGTGGAACAACCTGCCTCCAGAAGCGGTGAATGCTCCAACACTGGAAGTTTTTAAGAAAAGATTGAACAATCATTGGTCTGAAACGGTATAAAGGTTTCCTGCTTGAGCAGGAGGTTGGACTAGAAGACCTCCATGGTCCCTTCCAGCTATGTTATTCTGTTGCATCTCATGTAATGATGAACAACCGTGTCTTTTTACATATTGCTTTAAAATGGTCATGGTCTTTGGTTCGGGATCACAGTAAATTGATTTACATTATGTTTTATGGGAAAACGTGGTCTGGTACTCGGTCGTTTTTGTTACCCATCGCGTCTCCCAGAACTAATTAACGATGAGTACCAAGGTACTACCATATTTGCATTTTGAGCTTGTTAGAAGAATTGGAGGTCCCAATCTCAGCCAGAGTTGTGCAAGAATGAATCAGAATGACACACTGTTTGAACAGAAACAAGTTAATTTGAGAGTCTAAAGATAACTCTGGAAGATAGCTACAATTTGGGATGGAGAGGCTGTTGGTATTTACAGGCTTCAGTGGTCCTTTTGTGAGGTGTGGGTGCACATGTGAATATGTCCTCTGTAAAGTTTAATCTCAGGAATGTGCAGCTTTGGTGCAAATGTTCTTATCTTACTTTGCTAAGCGTGTGGTTCTTTCCCCTTTCATGTATACCAATGTGCTGGGTTTGGTCGCTCCCTCGGTGTAGCTCTGTATTTTTCCTGTCTGGTATTATTTGGGCAAGTGAATGAGTTAATTAATTACAAGAGGAGGAAGTGGGCCCGTGATCTTTGCAACATAGTTTTCTAGTTTGGTTATTGTAGTTCATGATCATGATCAAAATGAGGGTCAGAGACAGTATAGGAATAAATTTAATTTTGAAGTTCTTTCTTCAGTTATTAAAATGCATTCCACAAACTTATTAAATTACAGTTGTTGCTCTTCTTTTGGCCCACCAACATGGGGACTTGAAACACAAGGAAGCTGGCCATGAAATTTTGGTATAGCCATTGTTGAAGGAAAAGTCTTCATCAGGGTTCAGTCCAAGCCGGGGATAAACAACATGGCGACTGCTTTAAAAAGAAGGTTGCAGTTTATTGAAGAGGAGAGCCAGACAGGAAGATGGCCCTGGAAGAAAAGAGAGAGAGCACATGTAGGGAGTGGGGTTTTATACCCTCTTGAGCTTTTTGTTTGGAGTTGTTTCCTGTTCCTCTTTGAGGCTATTTCCTGTGTCATGTATTCTGACCTGAGTCTGGGTGTGCCCTTTGGCATTTGTGGGTTAATCCTATTATGTCCTGTCCTAGAGTTTGGGTTAGGGTTAGGGTTGATTTTAGGTCCCTTTGCCTGCCCATGTTTCTAGCTTCAACTTTCCTGAATGGTTTACATCTGCATTTCTACAGAGCTGGTTTCTGCTTGGGGGAGGGAGACTTGGGGCTATTAAGAAAAACTGGGCATGCTTTTCTGCCTCTTTAAGATCCTTTGAGGAAATATATTTTTTCTGCCCTTTTAATATTTCCTTCTTTGGGGGGCCTGACTTCCCATACCATTAAATGTCAGCAGAGAGATTCTGGAATCTCACTCTCCTGCCATTTAGTAATTGTCTATATAAAAGGGACGCGGTGGCTCAGTGGGTTAGAACGTTGAGCTTGTCAATCAGAAGGTTGGCAGTTTGGTGGGTCGAATCCCGAGTGCCGCGTAACAGAGTGAGCGCCTGTTACTTGTCCCAGCTTCTGCCAACCTAGCAGTTTGAAAGCATGTAAAAATGCAAGTAGAAAAATAGGGACCACTACGGTGGGTAGGTAACAGCGTTCCGTGCGTCTTTGGCGTCCAGTCATGCCGGCCACATGACCACGGAGACGTCCTCGGACAAGCGCTGGCTCTTCGGCTTTGAAACGGAGATGAGCACCGGCCCCTAGAGTTGGAAACGACTAGCACGCATGTGCGGGGGAACCTTTACCTATATATTTTTACCCTCTGGATACCGTACTGTAGGTCTTCATTGTGGTTCTTCCAAGCTGGGAATAAACATGGTGACTGCTTTAGGAAGAAGGTTGTAGTTTATTGAAGAGGTGAGCCAGACAGGGAGATGTATGGGAGAAAAAAAAAGGACTGAGCACATGTAGGGAGTGGGTTTTTATACCCTCTGGAGCCTTTTGTTTGGAGCTGCTTCCTGTTCCTGTTTGAGGCTATTTCCTGTATCATGAACTTTTGACCTGAGTCTGAGTGTGCCTTTCTCATATTCTGATGGTGATGGGTTAAATCCTATCATGTCCAAAGGTCATGTCCTGCTTCCCTGGGGCTGGGCTGAGTTTGGGTGAGGTATGCAGATTTTAGGTGTCTTTGTCTTCTTAATCTGGGGGCCTACAACCTTCCTGGATTTACATCTGCATTTCTACAGAGCTGGTTTCTGCTTGGGGGAGGGAGACCTGGGGCTATCAAAAAAAACTGGGCATGTTTTCCTGCCTCTTTAAGATCCTTTGAGGAAATATATTTTCCTGCCCTTTTAATATTTCCTTCACCGGGAGGGGGCTGACTTCCCACACGACCATTTAAAGTTACAAAGGCACTGGAAAAAAAGCGACTTCTGTTTTTTCACACTTAATGACCGTTGCAACATCCCCATGGTCGCGTGATCAAAGTCCAGGTGTTTGGCGACTGGGGTTCCTATTTCTGACATGTGCAGTGTCCCAGGGTCATGTGATTTCCTTTCGCTGTCCTTCTGACCGACAGTGTCAGGGCCCGCTTCATCCTAAGAAAGGCAGCGCTCGTGGAAACAGTTTCTTCTAAAAGGAGCTTTTATTAGGAGAAGCTGCTAGCAGGCATAATAGGCAGGATCTGAGGATTTCCTGCTCAGATCAACAGGTTAAAAGAGTCTCAAGCAAAACCCCACCCCAACAGTTCATCCGGTCAGTTTGAAGGGGGCCAATCCTCAGGTCTTAAGTCCGCTGTGGGAAAGGAGCTGATAACACAGGCCTTTCCCAGGCTCGCACCTATGTTGTTGGGTCTTCGCACCTTCCCTTCCAAAAAAACGAGACAGAAGCCAGCTGGCCAGAGGCACATTCCTTTCTCACCCCAAGGTAACATCAAGGGAGAGACAACCTAGCACTAAAGAGGCATTTCCTGACAGTGGGTGCTGCGACACTGGAGGTTTTCGAGAAGAGACTGGACAGCCCACTTGTCTGAAATGGGATAGGGTCTCCTGCTTAAGTAGGAGTCTTGTGGCTTTTCCCCTCTTGTGTGGTAGGTATTAATAGTTCCTGAGCTTTTTATAGAAGCTCATTCTGATTTCTCGATGGTCTCGAGGGAGAACAAAAGCAAGCTCATGCACTGTTAGGGTGATTCAGTGTTCAAGCACAGGAATTGGGGAGGGGGGAAGACTCACAGCCGAAGGGAGGAAATCCCACCGAAGTGGAAGCAAAGTTCACAGAATCATAGAATCGCTTGATGGATGGGACCTTGGAGGTCTTCTAGCCCAGGGCTTTTCAACCAGTGGTATGGGTACCACCTGTGGTACATTGGCACCTGGCAGGTGGTACGTGACCATCCTAGAAAAGTGGTAGCGGGGGAGGGGAATGAGCTGAACTGGTGCCAGCACCGCACAAGCCTGAGCGAGAGACGGCTGGAGCTGCAGGGCTGTCAGGACCAGGATCAGCGCCAGGCTCCAGCTGGAGCTCGGCGCTGATCCTGGCACTTCTGCTGAGCCCAGAAGAAGCGCCGATCAGCTGGAATGTTGCAGCATCTCCAGGGTCTTGTGATTTACATTCAGATGTAAATAAGTCTGTCGCCCAGAATGTGCAGTGGGGGAAATGTATTCAAAGGGCAGGTGAGATATAGTAATATCTTCATCTACCCTCAAAAGCTGGAGGTCTTTTAAAACTCCTCATTCAGTCAATGGAAGGACAAACTAACGAAGGGGGGGAAAAACACAAACATATATTCTAATATATTTGGCCAGAGAATGGATCCTCAGTCTATTGTACGTACAAGAAACCGGCATGGTATGGTGGTAAGTTGGGCTCAAATCATCGTATCCAACTTTAGGCACCTTATGTTTAGACCTCAGATTCTGGAGAAGGCTCTCAGGTTGGGATACCTGGAACAGGGCTTTTCAACCAGTGGTACGGGTACCACCTGTGGTACATTGGCACCTGGCAGGTGGTACGTGACCATCCTAGAAAAGTGGTAGCGGGGGAGGGGAATGAGCTGAACTGGTGACAGCACCGCACAAGCCTGAGCGAGAGACTGCTGGAGCTGCAGGGCTTTCAGGGCTCAGTGGAAGCACCAGGATCAGTGCCAGGATCCAGCTGGAGCTCGGCGCTGATCCTGACATTTCTGAGCCCAGAAGAAGCGCCGGTCAGCTGGAATGTTGCAGCATCTCCAGGGTTTTGTGATTTACATTCAGATGCTTGGCAACTGATTCATATTTATGACAGTCACAGGGTCCCAGGGTCATGTGAAGTGACCAAAACCTGCTGCAACCACCCAGCAGACGGGGGGAATAAAAACCAAAGACCCACCCCACCCCACCTCCACTGCCAATCCTCAACAGAAATACTCGCAACTATGAAAACCTCGGACAGGAAGAAGAGTACCACCGGGCGGGCAGGCAGGTGTCCTGCTCGGCTGTGGCTTGGGGGGGCACTTTTTTCAGTGCCATTGTAACTTCGAACAGTCACTAAGCGAACTGTTGTAAGTCAAGGACTTCCTGTACTTCATCACTTTTTCCCTTTTTTCCCCCGGTCATCAACTTTTTGACACCTTGCTAGGCAACTGGTGGTCCTCGGATGTTGCCATATCATAAAAGTGGTACAGTGGGTGAAAAGGTTGAAAAGCCCTGTTCTAGTCCAACCCCCCCCCCCCTGGCTAAGGCAGGAATCCTTTCACCACCTGGGACAAATGGATGTCCAATCTTTTCTTGAAGACCTGCAAAGATGAAGCCCTTGGGAGGCAAGTTCTCCTTTCTCCTCACCTTGCACAGCCATCTCTTTGGGGATTTGTTAGACTAGAATAGAGCTGGAAGGGACCTTGGAGGTCTTCTAGTCCAGCCCCCTGCTCAAGCAGGAGGAGCTATACCATCTCAGACAAGTGACTAGGGTCTCCTGCTTGATCAAGGGGTTGAACTAGAAGGCGTCTGAGGTTCCTTCCAACTCCGTTATTCTGTTAATCTGTGGAACGGTCTGCCTCCAGAAGTTGTGGGTGCTCCAACACTGGAGGTTGGACTAGAAGACCTCCAAGGTCCCTTCCAACTCTCTTCTTCTGTGATTCTGTGTTTGCTCTAGAAATTGGGGGTTTTTTCTGCAAAGGAAGCCCTCCTGGTGATTTTTTTTTTGGTCTTGCATAAAGGCTGGTGCACGGATGTTGTCTGCATGATCTTTTAATGACTGGGAGGAAACATGCAATTAGGCATGACAGAGTCTTCTCTAGGGGCATCCGTTTTTCTCAAATGAATGGCTGTGCCTTCCCACGCGTTGTGGCCTTTTGCTTAGGCAGAGTTTGGTAGCACTGCACATCTACCAAACGGCAAAGTGTAACGGCACCCGGTTTCTACTTAGGAACTTTCCTTCAGAGATAAAGCCTTCTTTTTATTTTTATTTTCATGTCAACTAACGGCGGCATTCCGTTTTTGCCATGCATTTGGCAAGAATTGTTTATGTGTTTTTCCATTATTAATTCCCCTGTTGTTCTGTCTTGTCTATCGTTGTTGTTTTTTACCAAAGACCTTTTAATTGGCTGTAGGATTTGGAGTCCTGTAAATTGTTACCCATCAGTTTTGGACTTGGAAGTATACCCAAATGAGGGGATGGATGGTAGAAGAGAATGTGATCATACTGAGCTGTACATCATGATCCCAGGCTGGAGATGCTGTCAAAATCTTGTCCTGATGCCTGGAGGCTGTGGGGATTGGATCAAAGCCAGCAGCCTTAACCTAAACCTGGCAAGAACAAGACACCGTGTATATCCATTGAGATTCCTCAATGTGTTCTGTTTTGTGTCTGGATGGTGCTGGACTGCCTTGGAAAGAACAGACCCATGTCTTGAAGGTCCTCCTGGACTGACTCCATCCACCCATCCCCTATATTTATCCATCTACAGAAGGGATGGCAAAAGCTGGGGGCGGAGTAAAAAGAGGAATCAGCCTAGAATCCCTACATAGTCACTAGCAAACTAAGTCCAATCCCCCACTTGAGTGCCGTTGACCTTTATCTAACTCTTAGCAGGTGCTGACCGTTAGTTGAGAAGATTCCTGTGGCGTAGGCTTTTAGCAATAAAACTGAACCTTCACTTATGGACTCGGTCTTTCGGGCCAGTTATGGTCCAGTTGCAGCTGAAGACCCCTTGCGTTTTGGCATTCAGGATGTTAGTCCTCTTCGCCTACCGGCGCGAACCATCTGGACTTGCATTCTGTGACCGCTCTGGAAGGTCATTCAAGGCCATGGCACAAAATGACATCAGACAGGGAACTGGGGGTAAAAACGAGAGTCTCACATTTGAGACCGCCGAAGAGCAGCTCGAAGAGGCTTCCAGCCGTGAGGGACAGATGGATTCATTTCTTCCGCTCGTCTATCACAAAAGAGATTTTTTTTGCTGTGGGAAAAAAAAATCAGGGAAGGCAACCCGGATGGAATGACTATTTCCTAGCTTTGGGATGGCTGGGAAAATACCTAGCTGGAGGTTAAAATGCATCGAGATATTGAAACCATAATTCAGTTATAATTGAATGGTGAATTATGAAAAAGTGGGGCTGATGGAACTCAACATTAACACCAGGGGGAAAAAAAATCTTGATCCGGCCAACTCAGCAGCTGACATTTTCCACAGGGCTGGTCCAGTAACCTGCTGGGAAAAAATGGTTATGCCCAGTTTGGGGTTGCCATCTGTTGCCCTGAATATCCCAAGACCAACTTGCAAGTGAAGAGCAGAGGACGGGCGTCGAAGCTCTTCCCTTCATTTGCCAGTTGTCTTCCTTTTGTGTCTGCTTTGATAGCAATCAACGCGGGTGCAGGTAGTCCTCAATTTACAACCTTCGGTTTAGTGACTGTTTGAAGTTACAGCGGCGCTGAAAAGGAACGCATGACTGTTTTTCACACTTACGACCGTTGCAGCATCCCCGTGTCCACGGGATCAAAATTGGGACACTTGGCGACTGACTCACATTTATGACGGTGGTCCCCGGGTCACGTGATCCCCTTTCGCGACCTTCTGACAAGCAAAGGCAACCGGGGGGGGGCAGATTCACTTAACGACCTTATTACTAACTTAACAACTGCAGGGACTCACTTAACAGCTGTGGCAAAAAAGGTCGTAAAATGGGGCAAAATTCACTTAACCCCAATCTCGCTTAGCAACAGAAATTGTGGTCGTAAATCAAGGACTACCTGTATATCTTCTGAACAGCGAGGACAGTTAACTAGTGGAACAGCTTTGCCTTCAGATACCGTGGATTGATTCATCTCTGGAGGTTTTTTTAAAAAAAGACTGGACAACCATTTGACTGCAATGGTATAAGGTCTCCTGCCTTGAACAGCAGGTTAGACTAGAGCAGGGGTCGGCAACCTCGGCTCTTTTATGACTCGTGGACTTCAACTCCCAGAATTCCTGAGCCAGCATAGCTGGCTCAGGAATTCTGGGAGTTGAAGTCCACGAGTCATAAAAGAGCCTAGGTTGCCGACCCCTGGACTAGAGCATGGCTTTTCAACCTTTTCACCCATTGTACCACTTTTAGGATATGGCAACATCCGAGTACCACCAGTCGCCTAGCAAAGTGTCAAAAACTTGATGACCAAAAGAAAAAGAAAAAAGTGATGAAGTACAGGTAGTCCTCGACTTACAACAGTTCGCTTAGTGACTGTTCGAAGTTACAATGGCACTGAAAAAAGTGCCCCCCGCCAGCCGCAGCGGAGCAAGACGCCTGCCTGCCCGCCCGGCAGTGCTCTTCCTCCTGCCTGAGGTTTTCATTCTTGTGAGCATTTCTGTTGAGGATTGGCAGCAGGGGTGGGGTGGGGTTGTTTTTTTTTTATTTTATTTATATACCGCCCTTCTCCCGAAGGACTCAGGGCGGTGAACAGGGCAGATGTATAAAATACAAAAAATACAAAAGTTAAAAGGAATTAAACATAATGCCCAAGTAAAAACGATAAATACAAATGTTAAGAGCAATAAAAAACCCAACCCACCCCCTATCAGGCCAAGCCAGCTTGTTCAAACAAATGCGTTTTCAGATCGCGTTGGAAGGAGCGGAGGTCGGGCGCCATCCGGAGCTCAACCGGCAACCGATTCCATAGCTCCGGGGCGCCCACAGAGAAGGACCTCCCCCTGGGGGCCACCAATCGACATTCTCTGATCGGTGGCACCCTGAGGAGGCCCTCCCCGGGTCACGTGATCCCCTTTCGCGACCTTCTGACAAGCAAAGGCAACCGGGGGGGGGGCAGATTCACTTAACGACCTTATTACTAACTTAACAACTGCAGGGACTCACTTAACAGCTGTGGCAAAAAAGGTCGTAAAATGGGGCAAAATTCACTTAACCCCAATCTCGCTTAGCAACAGAAATTGTGGTCGTAAATCAAGGACTACCTGTATATCTTCTGAACAGCGAGGACAGTTAACTAGTGGAACAGCTTTGCCTTCAGATACCGTGGATTGATTCATCTCTGGAGGTTTTTTTAAAAAAAGACTGGACAACCATTTGACTGCAATGGTATAAGGTCTCCTGCCTTGAACAGCAGGTTAGACTAGAGCAGGGGTCGGCAACCTCGGCTCTTTTATGACTCGTGGACTTCAACTCCCAGAATTCCTGAGCCAGCATAGCTGGCTCAGGAATTCTGGGAGTTGAAGTCCACGAGTCATAAAAGAGCCTAGGTTGCCGACCCCTGGACTAGAGCATGGCTTTTCAACCTTTTCACCCATTGTACCACTTTTAGGATATGGCAACATCCGAGTACCACCAGTCGCCTAGCAAAGTGTCAAAAACTTGATGACCAAAAGAAAAAGAAAAAAGTGATGAAGTACAGGTAGTCCTCGACTTACAACAGTTCGCTTAGTGACTGTTCGAAGTTACAATGGCACTGAAAAAAGTGCCCCCCGCCAGCCGCAGCGGAGCAAGACGCCTGCCTGCCCGCCCGGCAGTGCTCTTCCTCCTGCCTGAGGTTTTCATTCTTGTGAGCATTTCTGTTGAGGATTGGCAGCAGGGGTGGGGTGGGGTTGTTTTTTTTAATTTTATTTATATACCGCCCTTCTCCCGAAGGACTCAGGGCGGTGAACAGGGCAGATGTATAAAATACAAAAAATACAAAAGTTAAAAGGAATTAAACATAATGCCCAAGTAAAAACGATAAATACAAATGTTAAGAGCAATAAAAAACCCAACCCACCCCCTATCAGGCCAAGCCAGCTTGTTCAAACAAATGCGTTTTCAGATCGCGTTGGAAGGAGCGGAGGTCGGGCGCCATCCGGAGCTCAACCGGCAACCGATTCCATAGCTCCGGGGCGCCCACAGAGAAGGACCTCCCCCTGGGGGCCACCAATCGACATTCTCTGATCGGTGGCACCCTGAGGAGGCCCTCTCTGTGGGAGCGCACAGGGCAGCAGGTGCTCCCTAAGGTACTCCGGACCCCTGCCATGTAGGGCCTTGAACACCATTACCAGTACCTTGAATCTCACTTGGAAGACAACTGGTAGCCAATGCAGCTCACGGAGTAGAGGTGTAACATGGGAGTATCGGGAAACTCCCAACACGACTCTCACGGCTGCATTCTGTACCAGCTGGAGCCTCCGAGTGGTCCTCAAGGGCAGCCCCATATATTTGCAGTAGTCCAAACGAGAGGTCACGAGCGCATGAGTGACCGTACACAGGGCATCCCGGTCTAGATAGGGCCGCAACTGGCGCACCAGGCGAACCTGGGCGAAGGCCCCCCTAGTCACGGCCACCATGTGATCTTCCAAAGTAAGCCGTGAATCTAGGAGGACTCCCAAGTTGTGAGCCCTATCTACGGGGGGTAATAACTCACCCCCCATAGAAAGAAATGGAATATTCTGATCATCCCGGTATGCCGGTATGCACAGCCACTCAGTCTTGTCAGGGTGTTTGGTTTTTATTCCCCCCCCTCTGCTGGGTGATTGCAGCAGGTTTTGGTCACTTCACATGACCCTGGGACACTGTGACCATCATAAATATGAATCAGTTGCCAAGCATCTGAATGTAAATCACAAGACCCTGGAGATGCTGCAACATTCCAGCTGATCGGCGCTTCTTCTGGGCTCAGCAGAAGCGCCAGGATCAGCGCCGAGCTCCAGCTGGAGCCTGGCGCTGATCCTGGCGCTTCCACTGAGCCCTGACAGCCCTGCAGCTCCAGCCGTCTCTCACTCAGGCTTCTGCGATGCTGCCACCGGTTCAGCTCATTCCCCTCCCGTGCTACCACTTTTCTAGGATGGTCGCGTACCACCTGCCATGTGCCAATGTACCACAGGTGGTACCCGTACCACTGGTTGAGAAGCCCTGGACTAGAAGACCTCCAAGGTCCCTTTCAGCTCTATTCTGATTGCTTGATTGACCTCTGGCTATAAAAGAGAAGGATTGGGGTGGGTGGGGGGTGGACATGATTACTGCCTTCCAGTATTTGATGGGCAGTCACAGAGAAGACAGAGTTGACTTATTCTCCAAAGCACCAGAGGGCAGGACAAGAAGTTTTACGTGGAAGCTTGTTAAAGAGAGATCCAACCTAGAAGTAAGGAATTATTTTTTTTGACAATGCAGAAAATTAATGGATGGTATAGACTAGAGTCTCCTGCCTGGGCAGGGGTTGGACTAGAAAACCTCCAAGGTCCCTTCCAGCCCCCGGGTTCTTTGATTCTATGAACAGAAACAAGAAACCTTCAGGGCATTGAGTTGATCTGGCTCCTTGTGCCAGTCTATCTGGGCTGCAGAGCGTTGTTAGCTATCTAATCTGCCTCCTTCTGAAGAAAAGCCACAGCTTAATTGGGCATTATCCTGAAATGTCTTCCTTGGAGTAGATCAGGATGATTCTATCTCCACCTGTCAAGGGGTCAACGAGCATCCTTCAGAGTGATTAGCTGGATTAATGCCTGAATGCGGTCATTGCAACAATGCGATTCTTAACTCTATTTTGCCAACAGCTCTCTGAGCAATTTGCCATGCTCTTCTTGCAGAGATTTATATTGCTCATATAACCCCAGTTAGTTCTCCTCTGACTCACAGCATCATCACACCACAATCAAAAAGCTATAAATATAATGAGCAACAATGAATAGCCCTGAGGCTACCTTTCACTGCAAACTGGGTTATTTGGAAACTGCAGGGGTGAACCAAACCAAGGAAGATTGACCTGAGGAGTCAGGTTGACTGGTCCATCAGGGCAATGCATGATGGTGGGTTCCTGATCATTTCTTTAGAATAGAATAGAATGGAATGGAATAGAAAATATGGAGTGGAGTGGAATGGAATGGAATGGAATGGAATAGAGTAGAATAGAAAATATAGAATAGAATAGAATAGAATAGAATAGAATAGAATAGAATAGAATAGAATAGAATAGAATAGAATAGAATAGAATAGAATAGAATAGAATAGAATAGAATAGAATAGAATAGAATAGAATAGAATAGAATATATGGAGTGGAATGGAATGGAATGGAGTGGAGTGGAGGAGTAGAGAAGAGAAAGGAACCTTGGAGGTCTTCTAGTCCAGCCCACTGTTCAAGCAGAAGAACCTATACCATTCCAGATAAGTGGCTGTCCAGTCTCTTCTTAAAAATCTCCAGCGATGTAGCGCCCAAGATTTCTGGAGGGAAGCTGTTCCACTGGTTAACGGTCCTCACTGTCAGGAAGTTTCTCCTTAATTCCAGGTTGCTTCTCTCTTTGGTCATTTCCCAGCCTTTGATTCAGAGTCTAGAGTTGTTTCTCAGCACAGACCGGGTTCTCTAGTCAAGTTCACATGAGGGAGTTTTCCCAAGTCTGTTTAGCGTGGGGTCCTTGGTCATGTCTGAGTTTAGTGGTTTTTTTGCAAACATTTCGTGACCCAACTAGGCAACATCATTGGTGCTAGAAGGGAGAGGACTTTGTGGCATGGAGGAGGAGGAGGAGGAGGAGGAGGAGGAGGAGGAGGAGGACAACTGTGAGGTCCTTGGTGCTCTCTGAGCTTGGTGGCTTTCTTGCAGATGTTTCATTACCCAACTAGGTAACATCATCAGTGCTAGAAAGGAGTGGGATTTGTTCTCTTGGAGCTTGCTCTGCCAATATTCATGGGACTGTGGATTTCTTCTTGGTGGTTCCTTGATAAGGATATTGTTTTCTGCTTGATTGTTTATCTGGAGTTAATCCCTGCTTATCTGGGTCTTGGCTCCTGGAGATGATGCATTATAAGAGCAAAAGAATAGAGAGCAAACCCCACTCCTTTGTAGCACTGATGACGTTAGCAGGTTTGGTGATTTTTCAGTGAGGAATGGTACCACTGGATCTTCTGGGGCATTGCAGAAGACTCTCTGGGAAGGGGTGTCATCATTAAGGAGAGGATGTCTTTTGCCTGTCCTTCAGTGGTCTCCTGTTAAGCAAGAGCTGCTGGTAGAAGGGAATCCAGCAGCTGTCTAGAGAGAAGAAGGCCTAGAGGTGACACGGTAGCACTACTCCAGTATTTGAGGGGCTGCCACAAAGAAGAGATCAACTTATTATCCAAAGCATCAGAAGGCAGGAGAAGAAATGATGGAAACTAACCAAGGAGAGAAGCAACCTGGAATTAAGGAGAAACTTCCTAACAGAGAGGACAATTAACCAGTGGAACAGCTTCCTTTCAGAAGTGGTGGGTGCTCCAACACTGGAGGTTTTTAAGAAGAGACTGGATAGACATTGGTACGGACTGGTTGAGGGCTTCCTGCTTGAGCAGGGGGTTGGACTAGAAGACCTCCAAGGTGTCCCCTCCAACTTTGTTATTCTGTTAATTGATCAGTGGGGGTGGTTTGCCTTCAGAAGTTGTGGGTGCTCCCCACATCGCTGGAAGTTTTCAAGACGAGATTAAACAGCCACTTGTCTGAAATAGCATAGGGTCTCCTGGTTGAGCAGGGGGTTGGACTAGAAGGCCTCCAGGGTCCCTCCCAGCTCCGTTCTGTTCTGAAATCTGCTTTCTTATAAAGAAACAGGGCTTGTGATGGTTTTGTACATTTTAACTGCCACCTCCTTACAAAAGTTTGCCTGCTGGAGTCAGTCTCCAGGCTTCGGGGAATCAAGTAGGTTTTGGCCCAGGCTAGGCAAAGAGACCTGCTGCTCTTGTCTGAAACCCTGTTGTGTTTGTGTGTGTGTGTGTGTGTGTGTGTGTGTGTGTGTGTGTGTGTGTGTGTGTTCATTCTGCCACCTCAGGCCAAATCTGCCTCAAGGAGCATGAATGAAGCGCTTTCTTGTGGGCTCTGCTAACATTTCCTTCAAAACAACAGGCCCTGTGGGGCGGGAAGGTTCCAGTCACACATTCAAAAGCTAACTTTTAAGTTTTTAAATATTTACCCCTCGCTGTTCTGAGCAAATAGCTCTCTACATGGAGACTTGCATCTCAAACCGAATTTAAAATGTCAACTACGTGAGGTTTTCTCAACCTGGGCGACTTTTAAGATGAGGGAGACTTCAACTCCCAGAAGTCCCCAGCCAGAATAGACAGCGTGGAATTCTGGGTGTTGAAGTCCCGCCCCCACCTATCTTCAAGTTGCGAAAGTTGAGAAACACTGAACTACGTGATTCCACTGTTTTGTGATTTATCACACTTACCACATTTGAAGCAAAGCCTTTGTAGTTTGCACGATAGACAAAATTATAGCATCCATGGTTAAAAAAAAACCACGATGAAACAATTGAAGAGAAGGATTAGTTGGGTCATGAAATATCTGCAAAAAAACAACAACAACTAAGGTCAGAGAGCACCAAGGACCCTACAGTTCTCCTCCTCCTCCTCCTCCTCCTCCTCCTCCTCCTCCCCCCACCCAAATGATATTACCCAGTTGAGTTATGAAACGTCTGCTAGAAACTCAGAAACTACACCACAGCTTAATCCTGAGGTGCAAATATTCTTTTCCATTGAGGTTCAAGTTTAATATCCTTTTGTATCTTTATTTCTTAGTTCCTTTTCTGGGCTATCTCTGAACCAAGAGCTCTGGCATTCTCTCTTCCCCCATGGCTGCTACAAAACTGAGTTTTAGTGCGCGCACGCACACACACACATATCTTCTCTGTGATTTTTTTTTCCTACTTTGTCTCCAATAATTGGATAAGTGTAATTAGTCGAGAGGAGCAAATGGCAAATTTGCATTCCAGAGCTTGTTAAGTGAGCAACAGGATGAATGGCTGGCAGATCCTTTAATGATCACAGGCAGTTTCTCGCTGGGCCCATTCATCTGTCATTGCTTGTTTTGAATTTCTGGTCCTCTGAAAACAGGCTGATCCCCACAACCCCTGGTTGAGCAAGGTTCTTCGGCCAAGCACCACTCGTGGCGCTCAGCATTCGTCTCACAGAGTCAGAGGCCCATTGAGGTCATGTAATCCTGCCCTTGCTCAGTGCAGGAAAGTCTCCCCTTGCAAAAAAGCTAACAAAGCGAGAGAGAACCTGTGGCTCAAGAAGTAAAAACACTGCCTAACGTGCAAGCAGCCCAGGTTCGAATCTCAGAAGGGTATGACTGACTGATGAAGACTAATGAGTCCGAAATGCATATCAGCCTCCCTAAATTCTTTGTTAGTAATTTACACACACACACACACACACACACACACACACACGTGTGTGTGTGTGTGTGTGTGTGTGTGTGTGTGTGTGTGTGTATACAGAGAGAGAGAGAGAGAGACAGACAGACAGACAGACAGATAGATAGGGTTGATACAGTAGATTACTGGTAGATAGATAGATAGATAGATAGATATGTAGGTAGGTAGGTAGGTAGGTAGGTAGGTAGGTAGGTAGATAGGTAAGTAGATAGACAGGGAGGGAGAGAGAGGGAGAGAGAAAAAGAGAGAGAAAGACAGTGAGAAAGACACAAAGAGAGAGAGAGAGAGAGAGAGAGAGAGAGAGAGAGAGCGCTTACAAATAACCAGCAGAGACTTGGGTGAAAGCTGCCTTATTTGGAAGCAAACTCTGGCCAAAACAGGAGACGCACCCCCCCTCCATTCTGCATTGTCTCCTCAGCACCTGCTTGATGACCCCTTTTTGTCCCACTCAGCCTCTCTCTGGCAGGAGAGGAAAGAAAATATGTAGGTCAGGCAGAGCACCAAAGGTCGCTGTTACCTGCCCGTGAGGGAACGTTCCTGCCAAAGTGAATCTGCTCAAAATGAACGTTCACTTTAAAACAATGAAACAGGAGGCAAGTTCGTCAGACATAATGGACTTGATTTAACAAAGGAGCTGCCCATTGGAGTGTAAATAAGTTGTTATTTTCTTGGTACACTCCTGGGGCTACAATACACGGGAAGAATTAGGACACCGTTCTAATATGCTCCCGGAGTCGCTTCCTCCGAAAAGCACGTTTTTAAGCATGTGACGGGATCCCGGGATACACAGGAAAAGTGTCCGACTTAGAAGAGTTCATTTAGTGACCGAAGCTATAACAGCGCTGAAAACAGTGGCGATCTTTTTCACACTTGCGACTGTGGCAGCATCCTCGTGGTCACGTGATCAAAATTCAGACGCTTGGCAACTGGCTCACATTTACAGCACTTTGCTGCGTCCCGGGGGTCCCAAAGATTCCTGAGACCTGCCATGCCTCCGTCAGAGCCTGACTCTGCGGAGGAAAATGAGCTGGAACGGGACCCTACGGGAGGTCGAGGGAGAGGTATCTGTGGCTACAGAGGAATTGTTCTGTACCAGCCTGCTACCGGCCCTGCAGAAAAGGCAGGGACAACCCCTTTACAAACGGCAAGAGGCTGGAATTAAGCCTGCCAAATTTATTAACATAAAACAGAGCAAAACAAGACACCAACCATGAAACAGGAACTATTCAAGCGGTTGCCTTCAGCAAACCAGCCCTCCCACACATTCCCCTTTTATACAGTTCAGGGCGTGGGTTCTCTCTGCCTCCTTCCGAGGTGCCCCATTGCCTTCCTCTGTTTACTCCTGATTGACTGCCTCCTGCATCGGGCGTCCTTGAACAGGGCCAGCTGTGGGTCATCTTCATCCACGCTGTCAGGCTCACACAGCTGGGTCTCCGTCGTGACCAGGTGGGAGGGGCCTGGCTGAGGGCTCTCATCAGCAAGCTCTCCAACCCCCTCAGCAACCTCTCCAACACCCCCCTCCTCCTCTGAGTCGTCCGACCCAACTGCCGAACCCACAGGCTGACCCTGAATCACAACAGGAATGTGGGGAAGAGCAGGCCGAGGCAGGCCAGGGTCTTTCAGGATTGGGACAGGATGAACAGGAGAGACAGAGTTCAGGGGATGAACAAGGGCCACCCCCTCCTGATCCTAGAGCACGGAGAGTGGAGAGAAGGAGGAAACAACCCAGGCAGGCTCAACTACTCGGGAGGAGAGCGTCCCGCCCCTCTCCACAAGGTACACCTGGAGACTGAGACTTAAGGAGATGCTGTGGGGAGAGGCATTTGTCGGGAACAAACGCTGATTCCTTGGAGTTTTGTGTGTTGTTGCTGATCTCTTGTTCTGTGACTTCTGCTTGGAAACCCGAAAACTCTGACCATTGGACTGACTGACAACGTTGCTTGGATGTTCAAAGACCTCAGATTGTATTTCGGCTTCTCTTCTGAAACTGCTCAGGCAAACTTGTATTCCCACAGACTCCTTAGGTTTATGATGTATGTGTCGTCCCTTGTTATCTCCGTGGCCTTGAGTAAGTTCCTCTTCTAATTAGACTGTATGTGAAACTACTTGCCGCCAGAGGCGGTTGAAGGTGTTTGTGTGTGTGTGTGTCTTCCTTTGTTTGGAGGCTTGCCAGAAACGTGGGAGCATTTGGGGAAAATTTGGAGCAATTAAAGGGCGGTTTGAATTGCCAGCTGACTGCATTGCCTCTGTGCTGTGCCCTGGGTCATCACAAGACCCGTTCTGCCATCATTTCCACTTCTTGCACTGTGATCCTTCTTAGAGACTTGCACTTGTTTAAAGCAGCTAAATCCTCTCTTACCCTCTCCTTGCCCGTCCTAAGAAGCGATGCAAAACAGGAGTTAAATATTTCTGCCATCACCGCCAGCCATTCCTAATTCACCCCTTTCTCCTAGCAACGGACTGACATTCTCTTTTGGCTTCCCTTTGATTTCTAACCTCTCTAAGGGACAATTTTTTGTGGTTTTTTTTCCCCATATCTCTTTTAAGCATCAGTTCATTCTAAGTTTAGGATGAAGTTCCAACTGTTTCCGCTCAGCTAGACGGTATTTAAGAAAAACTCAAAAAAGGCTCCCAAAATAACTAAGCCAAACCTCTAATTTCAGATCAAGTCCCTGCAGCCTAAAATTCGGGGGTGAGTGGACCAGAGGCAAACAGGAAGAAAATTGGGTGGTTCCCAGGGAATCCATTCAGATCAGCTGAAATGTCACTTCAGTTGACCTGAAATGTTGTTAACACACTTCCAGGCATCGTTCCTCAAACACTAATATCATGTACATGTCATATCCTCAGCTTATGGCCACAATTAAGCCCAGAATTTCTGTTGCTAAGTGAGAAATGTCTTAAATGACTTTTGCCCTGTTTCATGTCCTTTCTTGCTGGATTTGTTAAGCCAACCACCGCAGTTGTTAATTAACACAGTCAGTAAGTGAATCCGGCTTTCCCATTGACTTTGCTGGTCAGAAGGTCGCAAAAAGGGATCACCTGACCCCGGGACCCTGTAACTGTCATAAATGTGAATCAGTTGTCAAGCATCCGAATGTAAATCACGTGACCCTGGAGATGCTGTAGCGGTTGTAAGTGTGAAAAAAATGGTTGTAAGTCACTTTTTTCAGCGCTGTCATAAAATGGGGCAAACCTCGACAAATTTCTCACTTGGCAACACAATTTGGGCTCAGTTGTGGTGGTAAATTGAGTTCCTTGCTCTTTCGTGGCACTTGAGGATCATGTTTGTTGGCCTTAGTGACTAGGCTTAAGGCAGATTTTTTAAAAAGGGTTCTCCAAACAAAAGACGAACAAAAGGAAAGTCGTTTTCAAAAACGTTAAGATGAAGTCCTCTAGATCAGTGTTCCCCAGTGGTGGGATTCAGATGGTTCGCACCAGTTCAGCAGAACCGGTATTTAATTTTTTGTTGCCCAGGCCCAGAATGGACTTCCTGAAGTGGCATCCACGTAGAGAACTGGTTGTTCACATATTTGAATCCCACCACTGGTGTTCCTCAACCTTCCAGGTGCAAGTTCCATGGAGGTGGATTTTTGTGGACCGGATTGATAAAATTAAGATTAAGATTAAGATAACCTACTGATTTTTTTTTACTGCGGGCACATTAGCACACATTAAAAATGAAATTTAGTTGCTTGCTCTCAAAAGTGTACACATACATAACAGACATTTCCACATGCTATGTACAACCTATGTATAAACCTTCACCCTCACATATAAATAGCATATAAATATTAATCACTCGCCATCTTGAATGCGTTACGGAAAGAGGAAGCTTTAGAGTTCACACGGTTAACGCCATATGGAACGAAACTCTGACTGAATCTGGATTGCCTGCTCCAGTTTTAGGCGTGGAATAATACCTTGCTTAAATAAAAAAGAGAATCTCAATTGCGCAGGCACGAAATCTAAGTTTCAGGACAGAGAAAATCATCGAGGGAGGCATAAATTTGAAAGAGAGCCCTCACTGTTTATTTTCTCTCTTTCTTTGGTAAAATGTTTTCCCATCTGCTTGGTTCTCCAGGGCGATGAGACATTTTTGAATGACTGGCTCCTTGTTCAAAACATTGGCAGGCCTTTAGGTTGAAGAGTGAAAAGGATTTGGGGCCCTCCAAGAACACCATTGACAGCACCATAGAAACATAGAAAGTTACAAAAGTGATAGCAAAAAAAAAAAAAGACCCAATGGGTCTGTCAAGTCCGTCCTTTGAGTTGTTTGTTTGTTTTGCTTTTTAATTTAATTTTAATCGACTTACGACCCCCAAATTGAGCCCAAAATTTCTGTTGCTGAGCAAGACAGTTAAGTGAGTTTTGCTCCGTTCTACAACCTTTCTTGCCCCGGTTCTTAAATGAATCACCGCAGTTCTTAAATTAGTCCTACGATCCTTAAGTGAATCTGGCTTCCCCATTGACCTTGCTGGCCAATGGGTTGCACAAAAAGGAATCACACTGCAACCGTCATAAATATGAGTCAGTTGCCAAGTGTCCGGATTTTGATCATGTGACCATGGGGGGGATACTGCAGTGTGAAAAATGATGCTAAGTCACTTTTTTCCAGGGCTGCTGTAACTTTGAACGGTCACTAAATGAGCTGTTGTAATTCAAGGAGGACGTGCAAAGTATTCTATTCTATCCAAATGAAGTATTCTAGTGCGGGGGTAGGCAACCTTGGTTCTTTTATGACTCGTGGACTTCAACTCCCAGAATTCCTGAGCCAGCATGGCTCAGCATGGAAACCTCTCCATTTCTCCTCAGCATGGCTGGCTCAGGAATTCTGGGAATTGAAGTCCACAAGTCATAAAGCGGCCTAGGCCTAGGTCAGGGGTAGGCAACCTTGGCTCTTTTATGACTCGTGGACTTCAACTCCCAGAATTCCTGAGCCAGCATGGCTCAGCATGGAAACCTCTCCATTTCTCCTCAGCATGGCTGGCTCAGGAATTCTGGGAATTGAAGTCCACAAGTCATAAAGCGGCCTAGGCCTAGGTCAGGGGTAGGCAACCTTGGCTCTTTTATGACTCGTGGACTTCAACTCCCAGAATTCCTGAGCCAGCATGGCTCAGCATGGAAACCTCTCCATTTCTCCTCAGCATGGCTGGCTCAGGAATTCTGGGAATTGAAGTCCACAAGTCATAAAGCGGCCTAGGCCTAGGTCAGGGGTAGGCAACCTTGGCTCTTTTATGACTCGTGGACTTCAACTCCCAGAATTCCTGAGCCAGCATGGCTCAGCATGGAAACCTCTCCATTTCTCCTCAGCATGGCTGGCTCAGGAATTCTGGGAATTGAAGTCCACAAGTCATAAAGCGGCCTAGGCCTAGGTCAGGGGTAGGCAACCTTGGCTCTTTTATGACTCGTGGACTTCAACTCCCAGGATTCCTGAGCCAGCATGGCTTAGCTTGGAAACTCTCCCTTTCCCCTCAGCATGCCTGACTCAGGAATTCTGGGAGTTGAAGTCCACGAGTCATAAAAGAGACAAGGTTGCCTACCCCTGTTTCTTGTGTCATCCAGGACAATCCCAAGATGGGGAAAGGACAGCAGCCGATGTCTTAAGCTTGATTAACCTAGTTTTCCCCTCTTTTTCCCAATTCCAAAGCCTCTAATCCAGAGTAAGGCATTACCCGGGCATCTGCTTCTACCCTTCCTGGATCCAAATTGGCGTCAGATGGGATTCATGAAGAGAAGTTGTGGGCTTAGGCAGCTTAACCTGATTAAATATACAGCACCAGCAAGGCCCAAACCAGATGGCGGCAGGGTGGAGGGGGGTGTTTGGCAGGATGGCACTCCGAGATAATAAATCCGATAATACGGTTTGCCTGCCCTACGGCCAATCTGGATGAAGTGCTGCACAGAGCGATGGCAGAGAGGGAAGAGGGTCAAATCTTTGCACCTCCTCCTGCTTATTGCAGAAATGAGTTAATGCAAACATTAATGCCGCTCAGCCGCCCACCTGAGGATACGGTCGCTTTTCCACAGGTGAAGCGCTGCCTGTTTTGCTCCTGGGGCCTGTAGACAGCCAGATGCTCTCAGTCCTGATTGGGATGCAGGCTGCCCATGTCTGGCCCATCTCACCTCTGACGACCCCGATCGCATTTATCTGGCCCCTTGCACAAACACAGTACAGCTGATCCTCAACTTAAGACGGTTTATGTCAGGGTTCCGACAGATGAAACGCTTCAAAGAACTTCGAGGCACTGTTTACCTTAAAGAATCTTTATTTGAGGAGCATAGCATCGGCACGTACACAGGCAAAGCCAAACTCTGAATTCCCTTCCGCTGGAGCACATAGTATCAAAGCACAATTCCCTCTAATTAACAGTCACAAATCACATTCTCCAATTAGTTTGAAATGTAGGCTTTCCCTCCTGTTCTCCAACCCGCCAATTCTTATCATCTCTTATTTCAATAACCTTGGTTCTCACACTAGGTACAGTATTTTTATGTCTAGCTAAACTCTGAACATTCCTTCTCCTCCTACCCCCCCCCCAGCATCATCTAATTCTAACTCTAATTCTAAGAGTAAAATATAAGAAGAAAAATGGCTGCATCTCCACATGTTGTCAAAGCAAAAACATCCGATGTTAGCAGCATTGACATCTATTTAGTGACCGTTCAAAGTAACAACCGCCCTGGGGAAAAAAGTGACTTAGCGCCGTTTTTCACACCAATCTCAATGTATATATGATTGTACTTTGACAATAAAGGTTCATTCACTTACAACTTCTTCAGCATCCCCGTGGACATGTGACTTACATTCAGATGGTTGACAACTGACTCACATTTATGACGGCTGCAGTGTCCCGGGGGTCAGGTGATCACCTTTTATGACTTTCTGACCAGCAAAATCAGTGGGGAAGCCAGATTCCTTTAACTTTGCAACTTTTTACAACTTTTTATAACTTTTTACAACTTTACAGTGATGCCCTTAACAAGCGGGCAAGAATGGTAGTAGGCAGGAATGGTAGTAAGATGGGGCCAAACTCACTTAACAAATGTCTCACTTAGTAATGGAAATTTTGGGTTCAATTGTGGTCGTAAGTTGAGGATTACTTGCTAAACCTGCCAGGGGAAGATTTAATGCCATTAGCCATCCTGACCCAAAATTGTGCTCTGGGGTGAATAATGTTCTTGCTGTTGTATTTGTTTTGCCAGCCCTTCAAAGTCATCGGAGGGGACTTTGCGTTTCCTTGGAGAACAATCTGGGGGGGGGCTTTTAGGAAATTAAAAAGGGGTATTACGCTAATCAGAAACACAGTGTTAACCCTCTTCTTATCTGGGTGTTAATTATTAGGAAGAAGGTGTTTCTGGTATTTTAGGCTTTTGATGATCTGTTTTGAATGGAGTATAGATGTTCTTTATCTCAATGTGCTTGTCAATGGCCGATTTGTCTGAGTGCCAGGCTTCCGGGAATTCGCTAAGGTTTTCAGATTTAGTTTGGTCTAGGATGCTCCTTCCTAGTTGAAACTATGGTGAAGTCTGCCCATGTGCAGTGCAATTAAGGAGTTTTTAAACCAATTGAATATAAGCGAGCAAACCCCACTCCCTTCTAGCACTGAAGATGTTACCTCGTTGGGTCATGAAACTTCTGCAAGAAAACAACCCAGAGCAGAGAGCACCAAGGACCCCACAGTCCTCCGTTTCTCCTCCTCCTTTTCCTCCTTTTTCTCCTCCTCCTCCTCCTCCTCCTCCTCCTCCTCCTCCTCCTCCTCCTCGTCCAACGGATGGAAGCTAATCAAGGGGAGAAGCAACCTAGAACTAAGAAGAAATTTCCTGACACTTAGAACAGTTAATCAGTGGAACAACCAGCCTCCAGAAGTTGTGAATGCTCCAACACTGGAGCTTTTTAAGAACAGAATGGACAACTGAAATGGTATAGGGTTTCTTTTCCTTAATTAAAAGAGTTAATTTTGCCCTCCCTGCCAGCTGCATCACTTTTTCCATCCGTTTTTTCTGCTGTGGGAATTGGCGTATCTTCTCATTTTGGGCAAAAAAAAAAAGTCTTGCTGCCATCAGCATACATAATAAGAAAGATCCTTTTTTTTTAATTTTTATCCAGCAGTCCTAAAAGGAAAACCTCTGGTTTCTGTTGTACATTTGTTTTGAAGATCTTCTGAATTGGGCACAGCAGTTCCTGACTTTTATCACAAGTCTACCACATAAGATTTTTTTAAAAAATACCTTCTTTATCATTATATTTCCACAAGGACTGGTCACGGAAAGGTCATTGAGGGGGACATGAAGGTCTTGGCCTGGGAGGGGAAGGACCCTGGTTCCAAGACAATTGGGGGGGTGTCTTTCAGTCCAAGCTCCGGAGGGGAGTTGCTTGGAGGGAAATATGGGAAGAGGGAATACTAACTAGACCGCCCTGGGCTCTTGGGACAAAGGTAGGACAGAAATATTACACACCAAATATATAGCAGGAGTTGGGGGGTGGTTTTCATAATGGGAGAAAGAGAAAGAATGTGAAAGAGAGAGAGAAAACAAGAAAGCGACAACAAGAGGGAGAAAGAGAGAGAACCAGAGAATGACAGCAAAAGGATGAGAAACAGAGAGGTAGAGCAAGAAAGAATGAGAAAAACGAAAGAGAGAGACAGAAAGAATGCGAAGGAGGAGGAGGAGGACAGGCAGAATGAAGGAGAGAGAATGAGGAAGAATGAGAAACAGAGAGAGGAGAGAAAGAACATGAAAGAGAACGAAAGAGAGAAAGAATGAGAAACAGAAAGAATGAGGAAGAATGAGAAACAAAGGACAGAGAATATGAAAGAGAGAGAGAGAGAGTGAAGGAGAAAAACAGGGAGAAAGAGAATGAGGAACAGAGAAAGAAAGAAAGAATGAGAGAAAGAATGAGAAAGAGAATGGTGGATGGATGGACGGATGGAAGGACTAGAGCTAGCTAACTCTAGAACAGCTGGCCTTTCAAGAAGAGATTGGAAAACAGTTTGGGATGGTATAAGGCAGGGGTAGGCAACCTCGGCTCTTTTATGACTCATGGACTTCAACTCCCAGAATTCCTGAGCCAGCATAGCTGACTCAGGAATTCTGGGAGTTGAAGTCCATGAGTCATAAAAGAGCCGAGGTTGCCTACCCTTGGACTAGAGGGTTCAGCGTGGTCAGTGTGTGCTGAGCACTGAGGATCAGCCCAGCATTTCCCCACCTGCCCCCCTTGTTCAGATGTGCCAGGAGAGAGAAAAAAAGCAATTTTTGGATTCAGAGTTTGGCAGCCAGAAAGCCTTTCTGATCATCCAGAGAATCTGAGCCTCGGTCCTGTTCTCCTCTGTCTGTGCCGAGAAACAGATCCTTAGGAAAGGACGAGAAGAGAGCAGTTGGGACTCTGTGTCCATCTGTCTGTTGTACGTGTGTGTTCTCATCCAGTCCGCCCTCCTGGCTGCATAACCCCCACTGGAACAAATAAGTGGCCCCAGATGTTTAATAGCTGCTCCATTAAGGCGGATGAAAGGCAGAGGCAGAATTACAGTCTGCATGTTAATGGGATTGCCGGTTCACTCGGTGGTTCATTACATGCATCCAAATCAAACAATCAGAATGGAGCTAGAAGGGTCCTTGGAGGTCATCTAGTCCAGGGCTTTTCAACCTTTTCACCCATTGTACCACTTTTAGGAGATGGCAACATCCGAGTCCCACCAGTCGCCTAGCAAGGGGTCAAAAACTGGATGGCAAAAAAAAAAAGTGATGAAGTACAGGTAGTCCTCAACTTACAACAGTTCGCTTAGTGACTGCTCAAAGTTACAATGGCACTGAAAAAAGTGCCCCCCAAGCCAGAGCTGAGCAAGACACCTGCCTGCCTGCCCGGCGGCGCTCTTCCTTGTGTCTGAGGTTTTCATTGTTGTGAGCATTTCTGTTGAGGATGGGCAGCGGGGGTGAGGTTGGGGGGGAGTGTTTGATTTTTATCCCCCCCCTCTCTGCTGGGTGGTTGCAGCAGGTTTTGGTCACTTCACATGACCCTGGGACACTGTGGTTTTGGTCACTTCACATGACCCTGGGACACTGTGACCGTCATAAATATGAATCAGTTGCCAAGCATCTGAATGTAAATCACAAGACCCTGGAGATGCTGCAACATTCCAGCTGATCGGCGCTTCTTCTGGGCTCAGAAGTGCCAGGATCAGCACCGAGCTCCAGCTGGATCCTGGCACTGATCCTAGCGCTTCCATTGAGCCCTGACAGCCCTGAAGAAGCGCTGATCCTGGCGCTTCCGCTGAGCCCTGACAGCCCTGCAGCTCCAGCCATGTCTCACTCAGGCTTGTGCGGTGCTACCACATTCCCCACCCCCTCTTCCACTTTTCTAGGATGGTCGCGTACCACCTGTCAGGTGCCAATGTACCACAGGTGGTACCCGTACCACTGGTTGAAAAGCCCTGAACATTTCTGAACGTTTCGTTACCAGACTAGGTAATGTCTTCAGTGGAGTTTAGGGGGTGTCAGTGTTCTGCCGCTTGTAAGAGTTTTGTGTGGTCAGTAGGTCTTGATCTAATCCAACCCCCTGCTCAAACAGGAGACCCTGTGTTGTGATTCAGGGTCAGCCTGTGGGTTCGGCAGTTGGGTCGGATGACTCAGGAGGAGGGGGGTGTTGAAGACCTTGCTGAGGGGGTTGAAGATCTTGCTGATGATAGCCCTCAGGCAGGCCCCTCCCACTTGGTCACCATGGAGACCCAGCTGTGTGAGCCTGACAGTGTGGATGAAGATGACCCACAGCTGGCCCTGTTCAAGGACGCCCGACCCAGGAGGCAGTCAAGTAGGAGTAAACAGAGGAAGGCAGTGGGGCTTCTCGGAAGGAGGCAGAGAGAAGCCACGCCCTGAACTCTTTATAAAGGGAATGTGTGGGGAGGGCTGGTTTGCTGAAAGCAACCGCTCAGATAGTGTTTCAAAGCTCCTGTATCTTGGTTCGTGTCTTGTTTGTTTTTGTAGTAAATAATTTGGCAGACGTTATTCCAGCCTCTTGCCGTTTGTAAAGGGGTTGCCTTTTCTGCAGGGCCGGTAGCAGGCTGGTACAGAACACCCTGTGCCATTTCAGACAAATGGCTGTCCAGCCTCTTCTTAAAAACCTCCAGCGATGGAACACCCACAACCTCTGAAGGCAACTTCCGTTCCGCTGGTTAATTGTTTTCACTGTTGGGAAGTTTCTCCATAACTTCAGATTGCTTCTCTCCTTGGTTAGTTTCCATCCATTGATTCTTGTCTTGCCTTCAGGTGCTTTGGAGAATAGAATGAACCCCCTCCCCTTCTTTGTGGCAGCCCCTCAAATATTGGAAGACTGCTATCATGTCGTTTCCCCCCCCCCCGCAGTCCTTCTTTTCTCCAGACTACCCGTAACCAATTCCTGCAACCGTTCTTCATGTGTGCCAGCCACAAAAGGCTGCAGAGGAGGCTGCAACAAGTCCAGGTCACAGCTACTGGTCTTCCTCTCCTCTTGAGCAAGGGCTGGTGAAGACTTGCCATCGGTCAAGGGCCAAGGGCGAGGGAAGGGAGAGGGGAAGCCAAAGGTTACCTGAGCTTTGATATTTGGCACATTAAGTGAACGGCTTGTGCTAAGCACTGTGCACGGATGCCAAGTGTCTCCCGCTGGCTGGCACGTTTTTCCAATCAGCTGCAGTTCTGGATCACCTATCCACATCCTGTGAGCTGCCATCTGTGGCAAGGCCGGGAGACGATGTGACATGGGGCCTGAAGCTGTATTTATTTATTTATTTTTATTTTTATTTTATTATATTTATATACCGCCCTTTCCCGAAGGACTCAGGGCGGTTTACAGGGTGATTAAAACGAAAAATACAAAAGTTAAAAACAATTTTAAAAAAATTATATCAATCCCTGAACAAATAAAAACCCCAGTTAAAATTAAAATTAAAATTCTCAGCCTGTATGGGAAAGATGTGCATATGGTAGTTACTGGTAGAGGAGAGGGTTTGTAACTCCTGGTTAAATTGTGGGGTCCTTGCTGCTCTCTGTGCTGGGTTGTTTTCTTGCAGACGTTTCATGACCCAACTAGGTAACATCATCTGTCCTGGAAGGCAAGGGGGGTTGTGGAGAGGAGGAGGAGGAGGAGGAGGAGGAGGAGGAGGAGGAGGAGGAGGAGGAGGAGGAGAACTGTGGGGTCCTTGGTGCTCTCTGTGCTGGGTTGTTTTCTTGCAGACGTTTCATGACCCAACTAGGTAACATCATCTGTCCTGGAAGGCAAGGGGGGTTGTGGAGAGGAGGAGGAGGAGGAGGAGGAGGAGGAGGAGGAGGAGGAGAACTGTGGGGTCCTTGGTGCTCTCTGTGCTGGGTTGTTTTCTTGCAGACGTTTCATGACCCAACTAGGTAACATCATCAGTGCTAGAAGGGAGGAGGAGGAGGAGGAGGAGGAGGAGGAGGAGGAGGAGGAGGAGGAGGAGGAGAACTGTGGGGTCCTTGGTGCTCTCTGTGCTGGGTTGTTTTCTTGCAGACGTTTCATGACCCAACTAGGTAACATCATCAGTGCTAGAAGGGAGTGGCATTTGCTCTCATTTTCTATACTAGTGGCTTGTATTGTGGAGTATTGAACATGCTGTACATTTCCTTCGGGATGGTGCTGTGTTATAGTTTCATGGCTCAAATTTAAAAACCAAGTCTGCCTTTGTGCAAGGTCAGATACAGGCACGTATCTTAGCAATTGGTGATTGCGGCTTTCACCTTCTCAGATGGCTCTTCCCTTTCTCGTGCACCACTTGTGCATCAGAAATGGCCAGTGACCTTTTAGGGCTGTAGAGCTCTCCATTGGCTCCAGCAGCTGTTGGCACCAAGCTGACTTTGGCTGATCTTAGAATCCTAGAATCTTAGGGCTGGAAGGGACCTTGGAGGTCTTCTAGTCCAACCCCTTGCCTGAGGCAGGAGTCTGTATTCCGTCCTGGAACAACCGGTTGACTCCTCTTTTCTTGACCACCTCTGGTGATGGAGCACCCACAACTCCAGAAGGCAAGCTGCTCCATGGATTAATCATTCTCCTGGTTATTGAAATTTCTCTTTAGTTCTAGGCTGGATCTGTCTTTAATGATCTTTCATCTATTACTTCTGATCCCGGCCTTAAGTGCATTGGAGAATAAGTCAAGCCCCTCATCTCTGTGACAGCCCCTCAAGTATTGGAAGACAGTTATCATGTCCCACCTAATCCTTCTCTTCGTTAGACCTAACAAATATCGAACATCTTGTACATGCTGAGGTCCCTTAATTGTTCATTATACGATTTAGCCTCCAGATCCCTGATCATCCTTGTTACTCTTCTCTGCACTCTTTCTAGAGTCTCAACATCAGTTTTATGTAGTAGTGACCAGAACTGTATGCAATCTTCCAAGTGTGGTCTCACTCGTGAAATATAGAGTGGTAACAAAATAACAGATTTGGAAGGGAGCTTGGAGGTCTTCTAGTCCAACCCCTGGCTCAAGCAGGAGATCCTTTACCATTTCAGACAAACGGCTGTCCAGTCTCTTCTTGAAAACTTCCAGTCTTGGAGCATTCACAACTTCTGGAGGCAAGTTGTTCCACTGGTTAATTGTTCTCACTATCAGGAAATTTCTCCTTAGTTCCAGGTTGCTTCTCTCCTTGATTAGTTTTCATCCGTTGCTTCTTGTCCTGCCTTCAGGCGCTTTGGAGAATAGCTTGACTCCCTCTTCTTTGTGGCAGCCCCTCAAATACTGGAAGACTGCTATCATGTCATCCCTAATCCTTCTTTTCTCTAGAACTAAGGTAAAGGTAAAGGTTCCCCCACACATGTGTGCTAGTCGTTTCCAACTCTAGGGGCCGGTGCTCATCTCCGTTTCAAAGCTGAAGAGCCAGCGCTTGTCCGAGGACGTCTCCGTGGTCATGTGGCCGGCATGACTAGACACCAAAGGTGCACGGAACGCTGTTACCTTCCCACCGTAGTGGTCCATCTATTTTTCTACTTGCATTTTTACATGCTTTCGAACTGCTAGGTTGGCAGAAGCTGGGACGAGTAACAGGTGCTCACTCTGCTATGCGGCACTCAGGATTCAACCCGCCAAACTGCCGACCTTCTGATCGACAAGCTCAGCGTCCTATCCCACTGAGCCACCGCGTCCCTTCTCTAGAACTAGACATACCCAATTCCTGCAACTGTTCCTTGTATGTTTTAGCCTCCAGTCCCCTGATCACTTTTGTTGCTCTTCTCTGCACTCTTTCTAGATTCTCAGCATCTTTTTTTATATCATGGCAGCCAAAAGTGGTCGCATCACTTCTCACGATCCTGATGCTTTCTCTCTCATGAGGTAGCTTGGGAAGGTATTGACCTTTTCCAAAATATCTTGGAAAGCTGGAGGGCGGGCTCCCTGGCTCATACGAGCAACCCTCCTGCAATTGTTGCCCAGAAGACAACGCAATGCAAATCCTTCTTGTAATCAGGACTCAAGAGTTCTCTGCCTTGCCTTGATTGCAGTCGAGAGCACGCCATAGGATGCTGGCCACTTGTCTTGAATCCCGAGGATGGAGAGCCTCTCCTTTTAGCATTTCATTACAGCAATTCATTCATTCATGAAGCTCTTGGCCTTGGAGATGATTGGTTGGAGAGAAACATCTGCTCATCTCACCCCTTAACAGAATAACAAGAGTTGGAAGGGACTTTGGAGGTGTTGAAGGAAAAGTCTTCATCATGGTTCAGTCCAAGCTGGGAATAAACAACATGGCGACTGCTTTAGAAAGAAGGTTGCAGTTTATTGAAGAGGACAGCCAGACAGGAAGATGGCTCCGGAAGAAAAAGAGAGTGAGCACATGTAGGGAGTGGGTTTTTATACCCTCTGGAGCCTTTTGTTTGGAGTTGTTCCTGGGGCATGAACTTTGACCTGAATCAGAGTGTGCCCTTCTGTATTCTGATGGTGGTGGGTTAATCCTATTATGTCCCAAAGGTCGTATTCTGCTTCCCTGGGGCTGTAGCTGATGCCTCTTAGATTTTTGGTGTTGATTTTAGGGATCTTTCTTCCTAATCCCCAGTTTCCTGATTCCAGTCTTTCTGACAAGATTATCACATCTGCAATTCTGCAGACTTGGTTTCTGCTTGGGACAGAGTGACTTGGGGGGTGGGGGGCGGGTTGGTTTCTGTTTTTAAAATCCTTTAGGGAAATACATTCTGCCCTTTTAATATTTCCTTCTCTGGGGGGCTGACTTCCCACAGAGGTCTTCTAGTCCAACCCCCTGCTCAAGTAGGAGACCGTATACCATTTCCGACAAATGGACATCCAGTCTCTTCTTAAAAACTTCCAGCGTTGGAGCATTCACCGCTTCTGGAGGCAAGCTGTTCCGCTGGTTAATTGTCCTCACCGTTAGGAAGTTTCTCCTTAGTTCTAGGTTGCTTCTCTCCTTGTTGAGTTTCCATCCTTTGCTTCTTGTTCTGCCTTCAGGGGCTTTGGAGAATAAGTTGACCCCCCCTCTTCTTTGTGGCAGACCCTCAAATATCGGAAAGCTGCTATCTTGTCATCCCCCCAGTTCTTCTTTTCGCTAGACCAGACGTACCTAATTCTTGCAACCGTTCTTCGTATGGTTAAGCCTCCAGTCCCCTAATCATCTTTTACGTTTTTAGAAACCATGCTTCCCATTTGTTTGCCTGGTGGTGGAACTGCTGCCAGGAACCTGATTTTTTTTCCCTTCTAAATTGACTTTCTGCAGAAAGTATATAACTGGGAGGGCTGGGGTGGGGGGGAAACACCTGCAAAGGGTTACAGGCAGAGATGATATAAATGCAGCTCGACTGTCAATAAGGTCTCTGATGGAGGCAGATGATTTTACTCACACGCTGTATTCATCCAACCCCAAAGAATAATCCCTCCTTTCAGCATTCAAGACCTTTTGCAATCAAGCTGAGGTCATTTCCTTCCGGGAAAGCCAGTGAAACCAAGAACCACCCATTCATTTAATGATAGCCTGTGGCCTCAACCCAGAACTGAAGAATCTTTCACACCTGGAATCTTGGTGGTGCCAGTTTTTTTTTGCCTTCCCTCTGCATTTCTCACCATAAAGGTGAGAAACAAGGTGTGTATACACACACAGAGAGAGAAGAGGTCTCTGGAATGGAACCATTTCAACAGGAAAAAAAAATTAAAGATTTCCTTTTTGTCTCTGCACATCCTCTTCAGTGACTGTGGCATTAAATTATATGCTCCGGTAAATCAAGAGTAGCACGTTCCCCTGACCAGGGTGCCCTCGGGATGGGACGTTGCAAATATGGAAGAAAGAAAAAGAAAGAAAGAAAGAAAGTAAGAAAGAAAGAAAGAAAGGGGGGAATGGCAAAAGGGGAGAATTACTCTCCTCTCTCAGACGTCACCGAATGCAGTTTCTAGCTGTTGAATTTCAAAAACTTGACAGTTGATACGGGTTGGTAGGAGGAGGAGGAGGAGGAGGGAAGGAAGATGGCAGGTGGAGGAGGAAGACAGGAAGAGAAAGAGAAAAAGGAAGAAGAAGGAAGAGGAGGACGAGGACGAAGAAGACAGAAAGAGAAGAAGAGAAAGAGAAAGGAGGAGTGAGGAGGAGGAGGAGGAGGAGGAATTCTGGGAGTTGAAGTCCACAAGTCTTAAAGTTGCCAAGTTTGAAGACCCCTGCTCTAAGGGTACAACGCCGAGTTAAGTGCCCCTTTAAAAGGGAAAGGCAAAGGTTCCCCCGCACATGCGTGCTAGTCGTTTCCAACTCTAACGGCCGGTGCTCATCTCCGTTTCAAAGCTGAAGAGCCAGCGCTTGTCCGAGGACGTCTCCGTGGTCATGTGGCCGGCATGACTAGACGCCAAAGGCGCACGGAACGCTGTTACCTTCCCACCGTAGTGGTCCCTATATTTCTACTTGCATTTTTACGTGCTTTCGAACTGCTAGGTTGGCAGAAGCTGGGACGAGTAACAGGTGCTCACTCTGTTTACGCAGCACTCGGGATTCGACCCGCCAAACTGCCGACCTTCTGTTCGACAAGCTCAGCGTCCTAGCCCACTGAGCCACCGCGTCCCTTTGAAGCGCCCCTTTAGTTAACTCCAAAGCTCTCCCCGAGCAAAGTTGGCAGGCAGGTCTTTTGAAAAATCCTCCCGGCTGAGCCCGTGGCCATGCAGGAGAACGTGTCCCCCAAGAAGGAAGACCAAAAGGACACAGATGGACATCAATTTTCACCCGTCTAATTTATACGCCCGGCTGTGCATTTAAAAATTATGGCCTGGGATGCAAAATAGAAACCCCATCCAAAATACGTAACGGCACGGAAAGAAGTTGGCCGGCAAAGCAGAACGTGGCAGAGTTGGAAGGGATGCAGAAGATCATCTGTTCCAAGCGTTTGCAGGGTGCGAAGATATATAATTCCCCTGTAGTTTCTCAATGTGTACAATATAATAATTCCTGTGTAGTTTCTTAGTGCAGAAGAAAAGTGAGGAAATGTGTCCAGCCTCGGTCAAAATCTAGAATGCATCAGGAAGGGACCCCCCCACCCCCACCCCCACCTTCAATCTGTCTTCAGACTTCATGACTGTTCTGCAGTCTGCTTTCCAAGCAGGTTGAGCCTCAGGAGAGAGTACTTGTAGTCCAGGGGTGAAGTGTGGGGTCCTTGGTGCTCCCCGAGCATGGGGGTTTCCTTGCAGACTTTTCATAACCCAAATAGGGAACATCATCAGTGCTAGGAGGGAGCGGGGTGGGGGGGGTTTACTCTCTATTTGTATACAGGTGGCTTGCCCTAGACAGCAAACGATTGAATCAATTTCAGCCTGGCTGCCAATTATCAGCTAAAACTAGTTGAAGAGTATTTGCAACCTTATATTGTCTTTGCCATATAGTTTCTGAGGAGTCGTTGGTGTTCTCTGAGCTTGGTTGTTTTCTCGCAGATGTTTCACAGCCCAGACTAAGACCACCACTGATGATGTTCCCTAGTTGGGTCATGAAACATGTGCAAGAAAACAACCCACTCCAGAGAACACCAAAGACCCCACATTCCTCCTCCTCCTCCTCCCTTCTAGCACTGATGATGTTACCTAGTTGGGTCATGAAACGTCTGCAAGAAAACAATCAAGCTCAGAGAGCATCAAGAACTCCTCCTCCTCCTCCTCCTCCTCCTGCTCTCCACAAACCCTACTCTCTTCTAGCACTGATGATGTTACTCAGTTGGGTCATGAAACATTCAGAAGAAAACACCCAAACTCAGAGAGCACCAAGGATCCCACAGTTCTCTTCTTCTTCTTCTTCTTCTTCTTCTTCTTCTTCTTCTTCTTCTTCTTCTTCTTCTTCTTCTTCTTCTTCTTCTTCTTCTTCTTCTTCTTCTTCTTCTTCTTCTTCTTCTTCTTCTTCTTCTTCTTCTTCTTCTTCTTCTTCTTCTCCTTCTCCTTCTCCTTCTCCTCCTCCTTCCTCCTCCTCCTCCTCCTTCTCCTTCTTCTCCTCCTCCTCCTCCTCCTCCTCCTCCTCCTCCTCCTCCTCCTCCTCCTCCTCCTCCTCCTCCTCTGTAAATCCCATTCCCTTCTAGCACTGATGATGTTCCCTAGTTGGGTCATGAAACGACTGCAAGAAAACCAACCAAGCTCAGAGAGCACCAAGGAGCAACACCGTTCAGCTCAGAGCTACAAATATTCCTTTAAAGTGGTAATTTCAGCTTTGACCTGATTTGCGTCTTCGGCTTGCTTTGCACCTAAAACCTAGGAGGGAACTTCATTGTGCCCCATCTTGACTTTTTTTTGGGGGGGGGACCACGCCCTACAGGCCACCTGCTTTTGTGTGTTTCTGCCCGGTTCCTGAAGGAGTCTAGCAGCCCCCGTCTCCTGGCAGAACCCCAGAAGTCGAGCTCCTTGCTGGAGAAGGAAGAGGGGTCAGGCGGGGTGCGAAACCCGCCTGCAGCTTCCCTCCAGTCTCCGCATCAAAGGGGGGTGCTGCAGTTCACCCCTTTCCTGGGTCAGATGGGTGTTTTTCCACACCTGGGTGTCTTCTGCTGCAAGCATCCCCTCTGGCTGCCCCAAACCAAGATTAGCCTAGCCTGGTCTGGCTTGCTGCAAGCTGCTGCTGCAGCGAAGATCACTGACATCGTCAACCCGGTTAGCCACGGTTAGCTCTCTGACTAGCTTCGCTTCTGCAAGTTTCACAAAGGGCAGGAGCCGAGGGGGCTTGGATGTCCACATAGCCTCAGAGGGTCACGAGTTGCCTACCCCCACCCCACCCCACCCCACACACAACAAATAAAGCACTGTTGTCTCACGCCCAGCCACGTATAGTTTTGCAGACGTTGCCATTTGGAGTACAACGCCAGCAATTCTCTGGTCCCGCGGCTCAGGTTTCTGCTGCCGGTTTGTATAACAGGAGAAAGCAAAAAAAAAAAATGGGGTTTAAAAATAGTTGTTCAGCTTCCAGAAGGTAGTTAAAGGCCCCTTGCCATGAAACTGGAGGGTTTGGAGGGTGGGGGAGAGGGGGAAGGGGGGGGTGGATGTCCCCATCCTTCACCCAGGTGGAAGAGAGATTCAGAATAACAGAATGATGTAGTCAGAAGGGACCTTGGAGGTCTTCTAGTCCAGCCCCCTGCTCAGGCAGGAGACCCTATACCATTTCAGACAAATGGTTGTCCAATCATTACTTAAAAGCCTCCAGTGTTGGAGCACACACAAGTTCTGGAGGCAAGCAGTTCCATGGGTTAATTGTTCTCACTGTCAGGAAATTTCTCCTCAGTTCTAGGTTTATTGTCTTCTTGATTAGTTTCCACCCATTTGTGTTTATGATTCGTGTTGAAGGTGAAGAAGCCCTCTTGATGTGGAGCCCCCACGGGACAGCTGCCCCACATGCTGTGGCTTCTGGGGGGGGGCAGGTAGGAATGAAAGAGGGGGGAGCTGAGGTGGTTTTAACCTTTATTGTGGTTGGGAATGGGGGTGACTATCTTTAGCTCAGGTGGAGGAGGAGGGTGAAGGAGGCTTTCTGAACGTTTCGTTACCAGACTAGGTAACGTCTTCAGTGGAGTTTAGGGGGTGTCAGTGTTCTGCTGCTTGTAAGAGTTTAGTGTGGTCAGTAGGTCTTGTGATGGGTCTTGTGATGGGTCAGGTGTGGATCAAATGAGGGTCTTGTGATGGGTCAGATGAAGGTCTAGTGATGGGTCAGGTGTGGGTCATGTCAGGTGAGGGTCTTGTGATGGGTCTAGTGATGAGTCAGGTGTGGGTCTTGTGATGGGTCAGATGAAAGTCTAGTGATGGGTCAGGTGTGGGTCATGTCAGGTGAGGGTCTTGTGATGGGTCTAATGATGGGTCAGGTGTGGGTCATGTTAGGTGTGGATCATGTCAGGTGTGGGTCATGTCAGATGAGGGTCGTGATGGGTCAGTTGAGGGTCTTGTGATGGGTCAGGTGTGGGTCATGTCAGGTGTGGGTCTTCTGATGGGTCAGATGAAGGTCTAGTGATGGGTCAGGTGTGGGTCATGTCAGGTGAGGGTCTTGTGATGGGTCTAATGATGGGTCAGGTGTGGGTCATGTCAGGTGTGGGTAATGTCAGGTGTGGGCCTTGTGATGGGTCAGTTGAGGGTCTTGTGATGGGTCAGGTGTGGGTCATGTCAGGTGAGGGTCTTGTGATGGGTCTTGTGATGGGCAGTCACATCAGGGGAGGGTCATTGGTGGAGAACTCTTAGTGGGGGGGGAAGGGGGCTTGCGTAGGATGGTTGAGGTTCGGTGCCGTCGCTGGTTGGCTGTGCAATTGATTTGGATCCTGAGGGGTCCGCAGGCTGGTTGCGGGTCGATGTGTCAGTGGATGGAATTGTTTATGGAGTGCCAGGCTTCGAATCAACTCACGAGCGCAGGTGATGATTTTAGCGTTGCTCCAGTCGAACTGGTGTTGTCAGTGTGGGTAGAGAGAAGGATTTGGGATCGTGGCCTTGGATGGCCAGCTGGTGTTCGTGGATCCTGGTTTTCAACTGACGTGAAGTTTGTCCCAAGTAGAATCAGTTGCAATTGATTTTGTAAATTACATTGGTTCTTTCGTCCTTCTTCTCTCGTCTTTGGTTCTGGATAATTCCTGGCAGAGTATGGCTGTGGCTGTCGGTATTGTTAAATGTGTGGCTATTGTTATTCCTAGAGGTTGGAGAGTTTTGACTGTCATTTTTGTGTGTGTGTGTGTGTGTGTGTGTGTGTGTGTCCTTTATTGTGGTTTCACCGGCTGTAGCAACCTAGCCCAATTCATCACTCGGCAGTCCTGCGCAAGCCGAACCTCAGAGTTAGTTTGTTTGTTTTATTATATTTGTTTTGTTTTATTATATTTGTATACCGCCCTTCTCCCGAAGGACTCAGGGCGGTGAACAGGGCACATATAAAAAATACAGGATACAAAAATTAAAAAGAATTAAATAGTAGCCCAGCTAAAACAATCGATAACAATATAAAAATCCCCATTAAAACCCCAACACATCCCCCATCAGGCCAGGCTGGCTTGTTCAAATAGATGGGTCTTCAGACGGCGTCAGGAGTGAAGGTCAGGTGCCATCCGGAACTCGACCGGCAGCTGATTCCATAAAGTCGGAGCGCCCACAGAGAAGGCCCTCCCCCTGGGGGCCGCCAGCCAACATTCTCTGACCGGTGGCACCCTGAGGAGGCCCTCTCTGTGGGAACGTACAGGGCGGAGGGAAGTTGACGCTGGCAGCAGGTGGTCCCCGACGTACTCCGGACCCATGCCATGTAGGGCCTTAAAAACCATTACCAAAACCTTGAATCTCACCCGGAAGACAACTGGCAACCAATGCAGCTCGCGGAGCAAAGGTGTAACATGGGAGTACCAGGAGACTCCCAAGACAACTCTCACGGCTGCATTCTGTACCAGCTGGAGCCTCCGAGTGGTCTTCAAGGGAAGCCCCATGTAGAGAGCATTGCAGTAGTCCAGACGAGAGGTCACGAGCACATGAGTGACCGTACACAGGGCATCCCGGTCCAGATAGGGCCGCAACTGACGCACCAGGCGAACCTGGGCGAAAGCCCCCCTAGTCACAGCTACTATATGATCTTCCAGAGTGAGCCGCGAATCCCTAACCAGGTGAACCACATTGAACAAACAGTAGTCTTGTCCTCATTGGGGTGCCTCCTCTTCAGCCCTCTCCAACAACCAAGACACACACACACACACACACACACACACTCACTGTGATTCCAGTTTTGCAGTCGTCCCGTGTGTTCTTTGCAAAGGGGGAAAGAAACGGCTGACAACTTCGTGCTTCTCTCGTTGCAGGAGAAAAAGGGTCAAGAGGTCCAAAAAGGGCCCGAAGTGGAGATCACAAAACTGGACAAACTCCTGAATTTGGTCAGAGAACCGGCAGCCAAAACCAGCAAATGAGCCACATCCAAACCTGCCCTTCTTCCCGCGGCAGGGAAGCAGCCGAGTCCAGGCGCCAGAACGCTTTGTCCAGGACGGCCCGGTGTGGGCGGCTGCGTGAAAGCGGCCTTTATTTCCAACACAAAGAGGTGTGTTGTTTTTTGTTGTTGTTGTTGTCGTTCAAATGCAGAAAAATAAAAACTGGAGATTTGACACCATCCACCTGCACAAATATCCTCCTTGCCCCGAGGCCCAATTTTGCACAAAGAGCCGGCGCGCACGGGCCTCAATCCTCGCGCGCTTTGCCAACGCTTCCCCCGCTCGCTTTTAGGGATCTTGCTGGAAAAAAGAGATTCAAAAACTCAAAAAGAGACTTTTCTCTTTTTCTCGCCATCCGCGTCCGGGTTGTCCCAAAGCTGCTTTTTTTTTTTTCTTTTCCCCTTTCCAAAAGGCGACTGGCCTTCCTGGGTTTACTTCTGTGAAAATGTTTCTCTTCTCGCCCAAGAAGCTGCTTCAGAACTTCAGTGGGAACCAAAGAAGCCTCTTCCGTGAGAAGCGAAACATTTTTTGAGGGGGGGGGGGAAAAGCCCCCCCAAAATGTCCAGTTGCCTTTTGCAGAAAGCACTTTGGGGGCAGCTTTGAGTCAAAGGGACTTGATGGCCACCTCCATGTTGCTGTTGTGATTCAGGGCCAGCCTGTGGGTCCGGCAGCCGGCTCGGATGTCTCGGATGACTCAGACGAGGGGGAGGAGGAGGGTGTTGAAGACGAACTTGCTGATGATGGCTTGGAGGCTTCGCAGAGCCCCCAGCCAGGGCCCTCTTCTCAGCTGCGCGAGCCCGACAGTGCGGATGATGATGACCCACAGCTGGCCCTGTTCAAGGACGCCCGACGCAGGAGGCAGTCAAGCAGGAGCAAGCAGAGAAAGGCTGTGGGACTCCTCGGAAGGAGGCACAGGGAGGCCACGCCCTGAACTCTAATAAAGGGAGTGTTTGGGGAAGGGCTGGTTGCTGAAAGCAACCGCTCCGTTTGAGGATCACAGTTCCAGTGTTTTGTTTCTTGTTCTGTTATTTGTGTAATAAATCTTGGCAGACGCCTTCCAGCCTCAGACGCTCTCCAGCCTCTGCCGTTTGTACAGGGGTTGCCTTTCTGCAAGGCCGGTAGCAGGCTGGTACAGAACAGTTGCTCTGCTGGCCATCATCCTGTTCTCTCCCAGCTTCCTTTTTGGGCTGACTTTTCCCCTTTCCCCGTCTATCCCACGGCCCTGTAATTTATTTATTTTATTTATTTAATAATATTTATATACCGCCCTTCTCCCGAAGGACTTAGGACTTAGGCCAGGTAGATTTCTTTTCTACCTGGCCTAAGTCAGATGTCAGGGCTCTTCAAACTTGGCCCTTTTACGACTTGTGGACTTTCAACTCCCAGAATTCCTCAGCCAGCCATGTTGGCTGGGGAATTCTGGGAGTTGAAGTCCACAGCTCGTAAAGACGCTTTGATTGCTACCCCGGGCTTAACTCCGTCTAAACTTTGAGGAGAATCACCCAAAGTCTGTTGGGGATGCAACAGAGACCCCCCCACACACACCTTGAAAGAAAACCCAGATAGCCTGCCCCCTGCCCCACTTGCTCCTCTCCATCAGCCCCTCCCCCTCTGTAAAAGGAGTCTTGGCACAGGGGTGTCTGCAAGATGGAAGAACAGGAAGCAAAGCCTGCCCATTTGCTTTTGGGGAGACCCTCCTATAGCTCCCCGTTGCCTCGAGAGGGGGGGGCGGAAGAGGGGGGGGAGTTTGCAGCAGCCTTTATGCACACATGGACACAGTGTGAGTGCCAGCTCTTTTACAGGCAGCCCTTGACTTACGAACCACAACGGAGCCCAAAATTTCTGTCGCTAAACCAGACTGTTGTTAAATGAGATTTGTCCCCTTTTTACGACCTTGCTGGCTGATTGTTAAGCTGTTAAGTTAGCAACACGGTTCCGGAGTGAATCTGGCTTCTCCATTTGACTTTGCAAAAGGGGAATCAGGTGACCCCGGGGCACTGCAACCGTCATAAATATGAACCTGTGACCGTAGAGATGCTGCAATGGTTGTAAATGTGAAAAACGGTCACGACTCATTTTCCCCCCCCCCCCCGGCGTTACAACTTTGAATAGTCACTAAATGAACTGTGATAACTTGTGGACACCCTTAGTAGGCCAAGACCCTTTTAACAGCCAGAGGAGCCGCTGGAGGTCCCTTTTAAAAAAATAAAATAAAAAGCACTCCTGTTTTGGAAAATCCAGATTTATTTTATTTTGGAGCCCAGATCCAAGGCAGCTTTGAATGTTTTCAGTTAGAAATGATGCAGTCCTTTATTAGCCAGGAAAGTCAGTCTTGGACAAGGAGGTCATTGAGCACGAGAAGAGGGGGAAAAACCGCTTCTGTCTTTGCATCCAAGGAAGCCCCAAGCTCTCTGGTCCAGGGAGACCCCCCCCTCTGGCCCCCACCAAAGGCAGGACAAAAATACGAGAGCCCATCCCAAGCCTTTCCACAAGGGTCCTACTGAACACTGACAGGGTCAGCCACTAGTATATATACAAGAGACCAACCCACTGCCTTCTAGCCCTGATGACGCTACCTAGCTGGGTCCTGAAACGCCTGCAGGAAAACCTCCAAGCTCAGAGAGCACCCAGGGCCCCATAACCAGCCCCTTCCCTGTACCCCCATCCTAAACACACACAGACCCCGCTTTGGCATGCTAAATGGGTCCCGTTTCTCGGGATCTTGGAGCTGCCAGCAACTCTGCTCCCTGCCAGACGGGAGGGGCCCTCTTTGATTTGCTGTCCCCACCTTTCCTCCGCATTCGTCCCCTGCCTCTCTCGGAGCTGACCCGGGGCTTAAGAGGAGTGAGCCCCGGGTCCCCGACTCAGTTTCCCCTGGGGCACTATCACCTGGAGATGAAAACCAAAGTCCAGGGAAGAGGTGGGAGACCAAGAATCAATCCTGCCCTCCCCCCGGGGGCAACCGAGCGAGGTTCCTTTGCCAGAGTGCACCCCTCTTCTCTTCCCCGCCCCTGATGCCTCTCCTGCGTCCGAGTTCCCATCCTTGGACCAACCCTGTCCTGCTGCTACTGCTGGTTGCCTTCGGACCTCTCTCTCTCTCGGCCAGCTGGGAGGAGAGCAGGAGAGAACCTCTTTGGGGCCTGCAGAACCACCAAAGGCTGGCGTCAGAGGAAGGACTCCAAGCTGCTCTTCCACGGCTGGGCTAGCCGACCATGGCTGTGAAGCCTTGAATGCTGGCAGATTGGTTCCAGCTGGCTTTTCTGCCTGGCTGGTCCTCTTGGTTCCCCAGCCTCACCGCAGTCGCCCGCCTCCATGGCACCGAGACGCCGCCAGTCCACGCAAGGCGAAGGCGGCAGAAGCAAGGCAGCACAGCCCTGGGCTACGTCAGGGCTGCAGCAGGTACCTCTCTTCGTTGCCCCTCTCGTCCGACTCGGAAGGCGGACTCTGATCCGGACAGGATGGCGTCCGGCAGGCCTTGCAAAGGATGAGCAGCAGTGCCAGGACAAGGAAGGCAATGAGGCAGTTGAAGGTGATGGCAATCACGGCCCCGGTGGAGAGGCCTGCCCCCATGCTGGGTCCCCGGCACGGCGGAAGAGGATGGTCGGGACCCTGTTGGGGGGGGGGGAAACAAAGATCCTTGTCCAGGTGGGTCCTTCTGAGCAGGGCCACAAGGTAGAGGCCTCCTGGGTGGCAGGTCCTCTTCAAAGGCCAGGATGGTTGCCAACCTATCAAGCCATCCAGAATTAACAGAATAAGAATCGGAAGGGACCCTTGGAGGTCTTCTAGCCCAACCCCCTGCTCAAGGCAGGAGATCCTATGCCATTCCGGACAAATGGCTGTCCGATCACTTCTTCAAATCCTTAAAAATACGGCAGGTTCTCCTGGGACACCGAGGCGGTTCAAAGGAAGAGCAGAAACGGATCAGGAGGATGGACTACGGAGTAGTTCTTCTGGCCTCCTTCATCCCCAGAAGTAGCTAAGACTCACCTGCAAGAAAAGAAAAAAAGCTGAATTCCGAAGGGATTCCCCACCTGAGCCAGTTAGATTAGTGTTCCTCAAGCTTGGGCACTTTTTAAGTTTTGCTGGCTAGGGAATTCTGGGAGTTGAAGTCCACGCCGCTTAAAGTGCCCAGGTTTGAGAAACGCTGCATTAGATACAGCAGCAATTTGCAACACATCAGCTTTGGCTATGCTGGCATTTTCAGCTGGGTTAAATAAACCTCAATCTACTCAATTTCAGCTACTGGGTTCTCCAGATCTGGCTTTGCGCTTGGCGCATGTTGCAGGCATGTGGCCCCCACATGCACAGCACCGTGCCCTGAAATTAAACTCATTTTACACCCCACACCTGTAAACTAAATCTCAGGCACTCCCCAGTGGTGAAAGAGACACCGGTACATGGGTTGACCATGTAAAGAATAATAGAATAGCAACATTGGAAGGGACCTTGGAGGTCTTCTAGTCCAACCTCCTGCTCAAGCTGCAAATCCTATAGCATTTCGGACAAATGGTTGTCTAGTCGCTTCTTAAAACCTCAAGTGATGGAGCACCCACAACTTCTGAAGGAAAATCATTCCACCGATTAGTTACCAGAATAACAAAATAACAAGAGTTGGAAGGGACCTTGGGTTTCACCTAATCTGTATTGTACCTTTGGTTTTTCCTGCCCAGATGTAAAACCTAGTTTTTCTCCACATTAAATTCCATTTGGTGTGGACTTTTGATTCCCAAAATTCCCCAGCCAGCAAAATATTGCTAAGCAAGGTGGCGAAGAGATTTGTGGCCAAATTTACGACCTTTTTGCCGTGGTTGTTAAGCAGATCGATGCAGTTCAGTGAATCGGTCATTAAATGAATCCAGCTCCCCCCCCCAATGGACTCTGCTTGTCAGAGGACAGCTGGGACGGTCACCAAA